>NC_079189.1:233021668-233189168 GCF_029499605.1 Hyla sarda | reverse complement strand
AGGGCACAGTGTGTGACTGGAAGATATTTTCAGAGGACATAGAGTGTGGCAGGATTATATTCACAGGACACAGTGTGCAGCGATATACTGTATTATCAGGGGCACAGTATGTTGCAGCAGAGATGAGCAAATTTTTGAAAAATATGATTTGGCCGATTCGCCGAATTTTCCGAAAAAATTAGTTTTGGGTCGTATTTATCGCGGTGAATCGCTATTAAAAATGGATATTTCTGGCCTACAGAGAACCTCAATAGGGGTGTAGGACAGTTTGCTTTGTCCTAACAAGCATAGGGAGTGTGCGGTGTTAGTGAAATAATACTGTTATTCAGTATAACATGCAGATTACAGGCATCACTATTGGAATCACTGCGGCCGAGCATCTGAATGTGGCAGCAGGGAGACCATATGGCATCAAAATAAATATATACATTTTTATACAACAGTAACTAATAGAGGTAGAATCCTGCACTCACCACGTCAATTGCTGCATTAGACGAGGCTCCGTGGAGAGAAGGGGATGGTAGATGGGGGCTCATAGGCTCTGAGCCTCTGAGCCCCCGTCTACCATCCCCTCCTCTTCACGGAGCCTCATCTGATGCAGTGATGGACACGGTGAGTGCAGGATTCTACCTCTATCATTTACCGTTGTTCAAATATTGACATTTCATTTATCCTTGCACCACCCACACCATTCCACTTCGTAATATTGTTTTGCTGCCTTCACCGGGATACTTCTCTTCAATTGCTGGATTTTGTATCCGATTTAGTTGGAACTGTGCCTCCTTTCTCTCCTCATTATTGTGATAGATTTTTTATGTCATTTATATTTAATTTAATTAGAATTTATTCACATTTTGTGAGTATCCATTCTGGTGAGCATCGAGCTGGTGGTTCTCCACGAGGTGAGCTACCACCTTTCCCAGCCCGTGCCTCTCAGCACCCCCACCCCCTCCCACTGTCTTACTCTTTGTGGAACTGCAAAAGTTTCATTTAATCAGTTATGGTTCATTGTGATCGCTCCAACCTGTTTCATTGGATTCTTGTGGTAATTCCTCAGCTACTATATGACATTGATGACCATAGGGCCCCAGTCTTGAAAAGATTACACAACCTGGAGTTGGCGGCAAATGAGGAGACCATATAGTGGCTGAATGACACTGCCTGGAGTTGGCAGCATGAGTAGAACATATAGTGGCTTAATGACACAGCCTGGAGTTGGCGGCAACATGAGTATATGTTACGCCGAGCGCTCCGGGTCCCTGCTCCTCCCCGGAGCGCTCGCGGCGTTCCCCTCTCTGCAGCGCCCCGGTCAGACCCGCTGACCGGGAGCGCTGCATTGACACTGCCGGTGGGGATGCGATTCGCATAGCGGGACACGCCCGGTCGCGAATCACATCCCAAATTACTCACCTGTCCCGGTCCCCGGCTGTCACGTCCTGGCACGCGCGGCTACGCTCCTTAGGGCGTGCGCGCCAGCTCTCTAAGATTTAAAGGGCCAGTGCACCAATGATTGGTGCCTGGTCCAATCAGTCTATTAGCTTCCACCTGCTCCACATCCATATAACCTCACTTCCCCTTCCCTTCCTTGCCGGATCTTGTTGCCCTTGTGCCTAGAGAAAGCGTTTACTGTGTTAGCCATACCTGTGTTCCAGACCTCTTGCTATCACCATTGACTACGAACCTTGCCGCCTGTCCTGACCTTCTGCTACGTATGACCTCGCCTCTGTCTAGTCCTTCTGTCCTACGCCTTCTCAGCTGTCAGCGAGGTTGAGCCATTGCCGGTGGATGCGACCTGGTTGCTACCGCCGCAGCAAGACCATCCCGCTTTATGGCAGGCTCTGGTGAATACCAGTAGCAACTTAGAACCGGTCCACTGGTACGGTCCACGCCAATCCCTCGCTGACACAGAGGATCCACATCCAGCCTGCCAAATCCTAACAGTATAACATATAGTGGCTGAATGACACAGCCTGGAGTTAGTGGCAACATGAGTAGAACATATAGTGGCTGAATGACACGGCATGTAGGTGGCGGCAGTTTGAGAAGACCATATAGTGGCTGAATGGCACAGTCTGGAGTAGGTAGCAGGATGAGGACAACATATAGTGGCTGAATGGCACAGAGTGGAGTTAACGGCAGCATGAGTAGAATATATAGTGGCTGAATGCGACAGCCTGGAGTTGGCGGCAGATGAGGAGACCATATAGTGGCTAAATGGCACAGCCTGGAGTTGGCAGTAGCATGAGAAGAACATATAGCTGCAGAATGGCAAAGCCTGGAGTTGGTGGCAGCATGAGTAGAACATATAGTGGCTGAAAGGCACAGCCTGGAGTTGGCGGCAGATGAGGAGACCATATAGTGGCTGAATGGCACAGCCTGGAGTTTGCGGCAGCATGAGTAGAACATATAGTGGCCAAATGGCATAGCCTGGAGTTGGCGGCAGCATGAGAAGAACATATAGTGGCTGCATGACACAGCCTGGAGTTTGCGGCGGCATAAGGAGACATATAGTTGCTGAATGGCACAGCCTGGAGTTGGTGGCAGCATGAGTAGAACATATAGTGGCTGAATGGCACAGACTGGAGTTGGCGGCAGCATGAGTAGAACATATAGTGGCTGAAAGGCACAGTCTGGAGTTGGCGGCAGATGAGGAGACCATATAGTGGCTGAATGGCACAGCTTGGAGTTGGCGGCACCATGAGGAGAACATATAAAGGCTGAATGGCACAGCCTGGAGTTGGCAGTAGATGGGGAGACCATATAGTGGTTGAATGGCAAAGCCTGGAGTTGGCGGCAGCATGAGTAGAACATATAGTGGCTGAATGACACACCCTGGAGTTTGTGGCAGATAAGGAGACCATATAGTGGCTGAATTGAACAGCCTGGAGTTGGCGGCAGCATGTAGAACACATAGTGGCTGAATGGCACAGCCTGGAGTTGGCGGCAGCATGAGAAGAACATATAGTTGCTGAATGGCACAGCCTGGAGTTGGCGGCATCATGAGTAGAACATATAGTGGCTGAATGGCACAGCCTGGAGTTGCCGGCAGCATGAGGAGAACAAATAGTGGCTGAATGACACAGCCTGGAGTTGACGGCAGCATGAGTAGAACATTTAGTGGCTGAATGACACAGCCTGGAGTTGACGGCAGCATGAGTAGAACATTTAGTGGCTGAATGACACAGCCTGGAGTTGGTGGCAGCATGAGGAGAACATATAGTGGCTGAATGGCACAGGCTGGACTTGGCGGAAGCCTGCGTAGAACATATAGTGGCTTAATGACACAGCCTGGAGTTTGCTGCAGCATGAGGGGAGCATATAGTGGCTGAATGACACGGCCTGGAGATTGCGGTAGCATGAGGGGAACATATAGTGGCTGAATGACACAGTCTGGAGTTAGCGGCAGCATGAGGAGAACATATAGTGGCTGAATGACACAGCCTGAAGGTGACAGAAGCATGAGGAGACCATATGGTGGCTGAATGACACAGCATGGAGGTGGCGGCAGCATGAGGAGAACATATAGTGGCTGAATGAGACAGCCTGAAGGTGGCAGCAGCAGCATTAGGAGCCCTGAAAGTGACCCGGTGACATAGTGGTGCAGTGTGAGGCAATACCAGTACCCGATGATGAAGGTGGGTGAAAAAAGGTCTTATGTGGAGGAATATCTGTAACTGCGGAGCAGCGACTTAAATCTGTTTAGCACTATCCATGTTTGTGAAGTGTTGATGTGGCACCATGGTCAATCTACTCTGGTGAATTAGGCATTGGGGGGTGGAAATCCTGGCTGATCCATGCCTGATTCATCTTTACAACGGTCACTCTCTGCACATTTTTTGTGGACAGATGTGTTCTCCTAGGGGTGACTATGGCCCCCACCGCACTAAACACCCGCTCTGGTGGCACACTATTGTCCGGGCAGGACAGCTTTGCCAGGACAAACTCTGCGAGTTGCGGCCACAAATCAAGTTTGGCTGCCCAGAAGTCCAGCGGATCTTCAAGGTGTGTTGGCATGGGCATGTCAAGGTATGCCTTCACCTGCTGGTTCAGTTCCTGCTCCACGTCTACCTGCTGCTGATGAGTTGCTTCAGTATGTGGGTGAAGAAAGCTACTCATCAGTGACTGTATACTCAGGTTGCTTCTGATGGAGCTGGTACTGCTCCTGCCACCCCACCCAGCAGCCAAGGCAGTGGAAGGTGAGTGCAGAGTGCCCCCTGAGTCACACCTGCAAGAGGATGGACGATGGCGCCGATAGGTGTCGGCCAACTGACTCTGTAGGATGTCTCTGTAGTAGGTCAGTTTGTTCTCCCTCTCAGTGGGTGTAAAAAAGGCCCCCATTTTGTGGCGGTAGCGAGGGTACAATAAGGTGGAGAGCCAGAAGTCATCCCGCTGCCGAATGGTGACAATTCGGCGATCACTACGCAAGCAAGTGAGCATGCATCGTGCCATTTGTGCAAGTGACTTGGAGGGACTCCCTGCCTCCATCTCCGCTGCATACTGCCATGGTGTGTCTGGGTTCTCTGTCTCGTCTTCCTCATAACCCTCTAGCTCCTCTTGCTGCTCCCGCTCCTCTTCTCTTGTCAGATGACTAGAAAAACCGCCCATTTCCCGAAACTTAAACTGTGCTCCAATGTGCCCCTCCCCCTCCTCCAGTTCAGCCCTAATAGGGCTCATGTGGCCGTGAGATGTAGGCGCCATGTCTCCAGTACTCTGACCAGCCATCGTTTCCAACACGTGTTGTAGGAAATGAAGCAGTGAAATTATATAGTTCCTCCCGTATTCCTGGCGACTTACTAATAATGGGGCTTCCTCAAAAGGCCTGAGCAAATGGCAGGTTTCACGTATGAGCTGCCACTGGTTCACATTGAAGTTACACAAGGGAGTCCCCCTATCCGCTTGGATCATCAAGAAATTGGTGATGGCTTTTCTCTGTTCGCATAGTCGGTCCAATTTATGGAGAGTGAAATTCCAACGTGTGGAAACATTGCAAATCAGACTATGTTGGGGGATACCGTTCTGACGCTTGCAGATGGGGGGAACACTTTAGAGTCTTGCAGATGGGGGGAACACTTCAGGAACTGCTTGACAACCATATCGAACATGTGTGCCATGCAGGGTGCATATCTAAGGCTTCCTTTTAACAGACAAGACGTTTTTCCCGTTGTTTGTCTCCATGGTTGCCATTTCCAGTTTTCATGGAGTAAGCCATGATTAGATTTCTTGATGAATGACTTTTCGCAGTAGCTGCTGGCTGTTCTCACTAAAAAGTGAAGCTGAACCCACAGCATAAAATACTTTTTTGGGGGAAGGAACAGCATAGGACAGAGGCAATTGGAGGACAGGGACTGCTCCCAGGCCATGGCAACTGAGGGTTGCGTCTGAGGAACCTACTGACTGTTGACTGGGGGTGTCAGATGTCACTTGTGATGAAGTTGATGACCCTGTTAACCAATCAATAACGGCAGATCGGTTGCTTGTCGAGACAAGACCGCTAGCTGATTCCGGGATCTCAGGCCTCTCACTGCGACTCCTGCTGCCACTCGCCCTTAGTCTGCTGCGACCTCTGCCTGATGAATTTAGGCCTCTGCCACTCCTCAGTGCACGTCCTGGCACTTCTCTGCCTGACATACTTAGTACATACTGTATATGATGGGAGTACAATACACTCCACTACGCTTAAAACAGTATTTGTCTACAACGCCAGCAAGTGTGTACTTTTGCCACACCTTTACAGTATCTAGGCCCTTAAGATTTTAACAGGAACAAAATGGTACACCACTTAGATGTATGCATGTGGTGTGCACTTATGAAGGGAGGACTATGCGCTCCAGTACGCTTAAAACAGTATTTGTCTATAACACCAACTGGTGTGTACTTTTTATTGGCCTTTCACAGTATGTCGGCTCTTGAGACTTTAACAGGAACAAAATGGTAAACCTTAGATGTACGTATGTGGTATGAATATATGAGGGGAGGAGAATGCGCTCCAGTACGATTAAAACTGTATTTGTATACAACACCAGCAGGTGTATACTTTTGGCTGGCCCTTCACAGTATCTAGGCCCTTAACCCCTTAAGGACTGAGCCCTTTTTCACCTTAAGGCCTGAGCCCTCTTTTGCAATTCTGACCACTGTCACTTTATGCATTAATAACTCTGGGATGCTTTTACCATTTATACTGATTCGTAGATTGTTTTTTCGGGACATATTCTGCTTTAGCATAGTCGTAAATTTTCGTCATTACTTGCATCCTTTCTTGGTGAAAAATCCCCACATTTCATGAAAATGTAGAAACTTTTGCATTTTTTGAACTTTGAAACTCTCTGCATTTAAGAAAAATGGATATTCAAAATAAATTATTTATTTATTCACATATACAATATGTCTACTTTCAGTTGGCATCATAAAGTTGACATGTTTTTACTTTTGGAAGACATTAGAGGGTTGAAAATTTCAGCAGCAGTTTTCCAATTTTTCACGAACATTTCAAAATTTTAATTTTTCAGGGACCAGTTAAGTTTGAAGTGGATTTGAGGGGCTTTTATGTTAAAAATAACTATGGTGCCAGAACAGCAAAAAAAAAAAAAAAAAAAAAAACACATAGCATACGATTTTGGAAACTACACCCCTCAAGGAACTTAAAAAGGGGTACAGTGATCCTTAACACCCCTCAGGTGTTTGACAACTTTTCGTTAAAGTCGGAGAAAAAAAAATTGTAACCCCCATTTCTTCTGAGTATGGAAATACCACGTGTGGACGTCAAATGCTCTGCTGGCGCACTACAATGCTCGGAAGAGAAGGAGCCACATTTGCCTTAACACCCCACAGATGTTTGACAAATTTTCGTTAAATTTGGATGTGTAAATGAAAAAAAATTCCTTTTTCACTAAAATGCAGTTTTTCCCCCAAATTTTACATTTTACAAAAGGTAATAGGAGAAAATGCCCCCCAAAATTTGTAACTCCATTTCTTCTGATTATGGAAATATCCCATGTGTGGACGTCAAGTGCTCTGCTGCCGCACTACAATGCTCAGAAGAGAAGGAGTGCCATTGGGCTTTTGAGAGAGAAGAGAATTTGTTTGGAATGGAAGTTGGGGGACATGAGCATTTACAAAGCCTCCAGGGTGCCAGACCAGAACAGTGCACCCCCCACATGTGACCCCATTTTGGAAACTACACCCCTCACAGAATTTAATAAGGGGTGCAGTGAGCATTTACACCTCACTGGCGTTTGACAGATCTTTGGAACATTGCGCTGTGCAAATGAAAAATAAAATTTTTCATTTTCATGGATAACTGCTCAAAAAATCTATCAGACACCTGTGGGGTGTAAATGCTCACTGTACCCCTAATTACATTATGTGAGGGGTGCGGTTTCTAAAATGGGGTCACATGTGGGGGGGGTTATTGTTCTGGCACCATGGGGGCTTTGTAAACAAACATGGCCTCCAATTCCAGACACATTTTCTCTACAAAACCCCAATGGCGCTCCTTCTCTTCTGAGCATTGTAGTTCACCCACAGAGCACTTTACATCCACATATGGGGTATGTTCTTACTCAAAAGAAATGGGGTTACAAATTTTGGGGGGCTTTATTTCCTATTTTCCCTTGTGAACACTAGCATTTTAGTTAAAAACATTTTTTTTCATTTTCCCATCCAACTTTAACGAAAATTTGTCAAACACCTGTAGGGTGTTAAGGCTCACTATACCCCTTGTGATGTTCCGTGAAGGGTGTAGGTTCCAAAATGGGGTCACATGTGGGTATTTATTTTTTTGCATTTATGTCAGAACCACTGTAAAATCAGCCATCCCTTTGAAAATTACCAATTTAAGCCTCAAATGTACATTGTGCGCTCTCACTCCTGAGCCTTGTTGTGCGCCCGCAGAGCATTTTACGCCCACATATGGGGTATTTCCGTACTCAGGAGAAATTGCATTACAAATTTTGGGGGTCTTTTTTTTCTTTTACCTCATTTGAAAATAAAAAGTATGGGGCAACACCAGCATGTTAGTGTAATTTTTTTTATTATTTTCAGGCTGGTGTAGACCCCAACTTTTCCTTTTCATAAGGGGTAAAAGGAGAAAAAGCCCCCCAAAATTTGTAACACAATTGCTCCCGAGTATGGAAATACCCCATATGTGGCCCTAAACCGTTTCCTTGAATTACACCAGGGCTCCGAAGTTAGCGCCATGCGCATTTGAGGACTAAATTAGGGATTGGGTGGGTTGGACATAGGGGTATTCTATCCCAGTGATTCCCAAACAGCTATTGCTAAACTCCCAGCATGCCTGGACAGTCAGTGGCTGTCCGGAAATGCTGGGAGTTGTTGGTTGTTTTGCAACAGCTGGAGGCTCCGTTTTGGAAACACTGCCGTACAATACATTTTTCATTTTTATTGGGGGGGGACCGTGTAAGGGGGTGTATATGTAGTGTTTTACACTTTATTTTGTGTTAGTGTAGTGTAGTGTTTTTAGAGTACATTCACACAGACGGAGTTTCCTGCCCAGAGTTTGAGCTGCGGCATAACATTTGCCGCAGCTCAATCTTGAAGCAGGAAACTCACTGTAAACCTGCCCATGTGAATGTACCCCGTACATTCCCATTGGGGGGCAAACCTCCAGCTGTTGTAAAACTACAGCTCCCAGCATGCACTGACAGGCCGTGCATTCTGGAAGTTGTACTTGTGCAAAAGCTGGAGGCACACTGGTTGGAAAACCTGTTACCTAACTCAGTATTTTCCAACCAGTGTGCCTCCAGCTGTTGCAAAACTACAACTCCCAGCATGTACTGATGTACATGTACTTGAGGTACACAAATGCCACTCCCAGCATGGCGAGACAGCTGTTTTCTGTTCATACATGCTAGGAGTTGCAGTTTTGCAAGCTTAAGAGGGCCACGGTTTAGAAACCACTGCACAGTGATCTCCAAACTGTGGCCCTCCAGATGTTGCAAAATTACAAATCCCAGCATGCCCAGACAGCAAACTGCTGTGTGGGCAGGCTGGGAGTTGTAGTTTTGCAACATCTGGAGAGCTACAGTTTAGAGACCACTGTATAGAGGTCTCCAATCTGTAGCCCTCCAGATTTTGCAAGGCAACTCACCGGCCTCCGTAGTCTGCAACACACTGCATTAGGGAGCCAGCTGCACGCCTTCTGTGGGTGGGCAGAACGGGGGAACCAAACTTTAACCCCCCCCCCCTTAAAATTAAAGTTAATAGCTTGTTAAGCCATTGTACATTTCTTCTATCAACGGAGAATGCCTAAAATATGCAGTGCAATTCTGCACTGAACCTCTTTTATTGCAAGTGGGAGCATTGCACAAGGAGAAGATCGAGTTCTATGTGCTTCCTCATTGTACTTCAGAATTTCTTCTTGGTCTCCCTTGGCTTCAACATCACACCCCGGCTCTAGACTGGCAAACTGGTGAAATCACCCGCTAGAGGTCCTACTGCCAGAACCACTGTCTGGCGACACTGCAACCCAAGAGTGTCTCGCCGCCTCCTTCCCTGCCATGCTTGCCTCTTCTTTATCAGGACTTTACAGATGTGTTCAGCAAATAACAGGCTGAAAGCCTTCCTCCACAACATCCCTATGATTGCCCAATTGACCTTCTGCCTTGGACGACGCTTCCTCGAGGAAGAATCTACAACTTGTCTGTTCCTGCAACGCAAGCTATGGCTTAATACATCAAGGAGAATCTCCAGAAGGGTTTCATCCAGAAATCCTGCTCCCCTGCTTATCACACCTCTTGACTTACAGTAAGTTCCACCTGGGAAGTCTTTTGTCCCGCCTTAGAATTAAAGTATTGAATTGGGGACATTTTTCTCTATTGGCCGGGGACCCGGAATCGAAAGTCCACTCATCTCTCATCATTATTGGTGGCTGAACTTGGAATGTGATGTTTCTGATTTTGTCCGTTCCTTCACTACTTGTGCCAGAGACAAGACTCCAGGTCTTAAGCCTGCAGGCCTTCATCAACCTTTGACCATTCCAAAGTGCCCTTGGACTCACATCGCCATGGACTTCATCACTGACCTACCATCCTCTTCTAACAACACAGTCATCTGGGTTGTCACAGATCATTTCTCCAAAATGTCCCATTTTGTTCCTTTGCCTGGACTTCCCTCTGCTCCTCAGCTGGTGGATCAATTCTTCAGGCATATTTTTCATTTACATGGTTTGCCGTTACACATAGTCTCTGACAGAGGGGTAAAATTCTGGCAGCACTCAGTTCATGCCTCAACGTCAAGTTGGATTTTTCTTCTGCTTATCATCCGCAGACCAATGTCCAGGTACAGTAGAGAGAGTGAACCAAATTCTAGGTGACTACCTTCGTCACTTTGTCTCCGCACATCAGGACAATTGGGCAAATTTGTTGCCATGGGCTGAGTTTTCTTATAATCACCGGGACTCTGAGGCTACTAAAAGATCTCCATTCTTCATTGTCTATGGCCACCATCCTCACCCTTCTCTTCCTCTACCCGCTTCTTCTGGGGTACCTGCTGTGGATGACCCTTCTGTTCCTCTACCCTTATGAAGTCTCACTCAGACAAGAGAAGAAGACCACTTCCAATCTTCTCTCCTGGTGATAAAGTTTGTCTGTCTGCAAATACGTTCAACTGAAGATCCACAGCTACAAACTTGGTTCTCGGTTCCTTGGTCCTTTTAGGATGTTATAGCAAATCAATCTGGTCTCCTATAAGCTCTGCCTGCCTCCTTCCTTATGCATTCCAAATTCCTTCCACGTCTCTCTCCTCAAGCCACTGGTCCTCAATAATTTCTCCCAGGGCGAAGTCTCTCCTACTCACGTAACCCGGCGCTGCCAATGTTTTTGAGGTTAAGGAGATTCTTGCCACCAAGACCATCATGGGGAAAAGGTACTTCTTTGTGGATTGGAATTGTTCTCATAACATAGGCCATCTTTATATAGAGCATCAATTCTTTTTTTTTTTTTTTTTTTAGATCCTGAGGTGCCATATTGAACTTTAAATGACCAGTTTTAGAAAGTGTGAAAGCAATTACAGCAAATTTAAGACACTTGCTCCACATTCAAACCTAAGACCTTGTAACAGTAATGAATCATATGAGACATCAGGAATCACCTGCACTATATATACAAACATATCCATGGGGGGGGGGTCGATCGGGCCTTCCATCTTCGCTCATCCTCCCCACCGGTATGCGGACGGTCCCTGCAGCTATTGGCAACACAACGAGAGAACTGGGTAGGTCAGTAGACAACGAGATGGGGGTCTGTAAGATGACAGAGGGGGTGGTCTGGATGATGACAGGGAGGATATTGACAGGGGGGGTCTGGAGGACAGGGAGGGGGTGTGACAGGGGCTGATGATATTGACAGGGGGTGATAATGATCGGGGTCTGTTGATGACAGGGGGGCTGATGTATTTCCCATCCTAGGCTTATACTTGAGTCAATAAGTTTTCCAAGGTTTTTGGGGTGAAATTAGGGGCTTCGACTTATGTCAAAATGAAAAATACAAAAATAATTAGGCTTCCCTTCTTGTCTCCCGGGGGGAGGGGGGAGGAGAACCCCCCCCATATATTTTAGGGCTTACTTAATGGATTAAACTCCAACCATTTACACCATGCTCTAGTAAAATAGGGGAGTCTGTCTGTTGCAAAGGATTTGGACTGATCCATATGACAATTAGCGTGCACTGAGCTAATTATGAACTTAAAGGGGTACTACCCTGGAAAACTTAAAAAAAAAATGTAATCAACCGGTACAACAAAGTTAGACAGATTTGTAAATTACTTCTATTTAAAAATCTTAATCCTGCTAGTACTTATCAGCTTCTATTTGCTCCACAGGAAGTTCTTTTCTTTTGAATTTCCCTTCTGTCTGACCACAGTGCTCTCTACTGACACCTCTGTCCATTTTAGGAACTGTCTGGAGCAGGAGAGGTTTACTATGGGGATTTGCTCCTACTCTGGACAGTTACTAAAATGGACAGAGGTGTCAGCAGATAGTCAGACAGAAAGGAAATTCAAAAATAAAAGAACTTCCTTTGGAGCAAACATAAGCTCATAAGTACTAGAATGATTAAGATTTTTAAATAAAAGTAATTTTAAAATCTGTTTAACTTTCTGGCACCAGTTGATTTAACCCCTTAAGGACCAGGCCGTTTTATACCTTAAGGACCGGAGCGTTTTTTGCAATTCTGACCACTGTCACTTTAAACATTAATAACTCTGGAATGCTTTTAGTTATCATTCTGATTCCGAGAATGTTTTTTGTGACATATTCTACTTTAACTTAGTGGTAAAATTTTATGGTAACTTGCATCCTTTCTTGGTGAAAAATCCCAAAATTTGATGAAAAAAATGAAAATTTTGCATTTTTCTAACTTTGAAGCTCTCTGCTTGTAAGGAAAATGGATATTCAAAATATATTTTTTTTGGGTTCACATATACAATATGTCTACTTTATGTTTGCATCATAAAATTTATGAGTTTTTACTTTTGGAAGACACCATAGGGCTTCAAAGTTCAGTAGCAATTTTGAAATTTTTCACTAAATTTTCAAACTCACTATTTTTCAGGGACCAGTTCAGTTTTGAAGTGGATTTGAAGGGTCTTCATATTAGAAATACCCCATAAAAGACCCCCTTATAAAAACTACACCCCCTAAAGTATTCAAAAAAACATTAAGTAAGTGTATTAACCCTTTAGGTGTTTCACAGGAATAGCAGCAAAGTGAAGGAGAAAATTCAAAATCTTCATTTTTTACACTCGCATGTTCTTGTAGACCCAATTTTTGAATTTTTGCAAGGGATAAAAAGGAGAAAATTTTTACTTGTATTTGAAACCCAATTTCTCTCGAGTAAGCACATACCTCATATGTCTATGTTAATTGTTCGGCGGGCGCAGTAGAGGGCTCAGAAGGGAAGGAGCGACAAATGGTTTTTGGGGGGCATGCCGCATTTAGGAAGCCCCTATGGTGCCAGGACAGCAAAAAAAAAACACATGGCATACCATTTTGGAAACTAGACCCCTCAGGGAACGTAACAAGGGGTAAAGTGAACCTTAATACCCTACAGGTGATTCACGACTTTTGCATATGTAAAAAAAATATATATTTTTTTTACCTAAAATGCTTGGTTTCCCAAAAATTTTACATTTTTAAAAAGGGTAATAGCAGAAAATACCCCCCAAAATTTGAAGCCCAATTTCTCCCGATACAGAAAACACCTCGCATGGGGGTGAAAAGTGCTCTGCTGGTGCACTACAGGTCTCAGAAGAGAAAGAGTCACATTTGGCTTTTTGAAAGCAAATTTTGCTCTGGGGGCATGCCACATTTAGGAAGCCCCTATGGTGTAAGAACAGCAAAAAAAAAACACATGGCATACCATTTTGGAAACTAGACCCCTCGGGGAACGTAACAAGGGGTAACGTGAACCTTAATGCCCTACAGGTGTTTCACGACTTTTGCATATGTAAAAAAAAAAATTTTTTTTTACCTAAAATGCTTGTTTTCCCAAAATGTTTACATTTTTAAAAAGGGTAATAGCGGAAAATACCCCCCAAAATTTGAAGCCCAATTTCTCCCGATTCAGAAAACACCCCATATGGGGGTGAAAAGTGCTCTGCTGGCGCACCACAGGTCTCAGAAGAGAAGGAGTAACATTTGGCTTTTTGAAAGCAAATTTTGCTCTGGGGGCATGCCGCATTTAGGAAGCCCCTATGGTGCCAGAACAGCAAAAAAAAACACATGGCATACCATTTTGGAAACTAGACCCCTCGGGGAACGTAACAAGGGGTAATGTGAACCTTAATACCCTACAGGTGTTTCACGACTTTTGCATATGTAAAAAAATATATTTTTTTTTTACCTAAAATGCTTGGTTTCCCAAAATGTTTACAATTTTAAAAAGGGTAATAGCAGAAAATACCCCCCAAAATTTGAAGCCCAATTTCTCCCGATTCAGAAAACACCCCATATGGGTGTGAAAAGTGCTCTGCTGGCGCACTACAGGTCTCAGAAGAGAAGGAGTCACATTTGGCTTTTTGAAAGCGAATTTTGCTCTGGGGGCATGCCGCATTTAGGAAGCCCCTATGGTGCCAGGACAGCAAAAAAAAACACATGGCATACCATTTTGGAAACTAGACCCCTCGGGGAACGTAACAAGGGGTAATTTGAACCTTAATACCCTACAGGTGTTTCACGACTTTTGCATATGTAAAAAAATATATATTTCTTTTTACCTAAAATGCTTGTTTTCCCAAAAATTTAACATTTTTTAAAAGGGTAATAGCAGAAAATACCCCCCAAAATTTGAAGCCCAATTTCTCCCGAGTACGGTGATACCCCATATGTGGCCCTAAACTGTTGCCTTGAAATATGACAGGGCTCCATAGTGAGAGCGCCATGCGCATTTGAGGCCTAAATTAGGGACTTGCATAGGGGTGGACATAGGGGTATTCTACGCCAGTGATTCCCAAACAGGGTGCCTCCAGCTGTTGTAAAACTCCCAGCATGCCTGGACAGTCAACGGCTATCTGGCAATACTGGGAGTAGTTGTTTTGCAACAGCTGGAGGCTCCGTTTTGGAAACAGTGGCGTACCAGCCGTTTTTCATTTTTATTGGGGAGGGGAGGGGGGCTGTGTAGGGGTATGTGTATACGTAGTGTTTTTTACTTTTTATTTTATTTTGTGTTAATGTAGTGTAGTGTTTTTAGGGTACAGTCGCACGGGCGGGGGGTTCACAGTAGTTTCTCGCTGGCAGTTTGAGCTACGGCAGAAAATTTGACGCAGCTCAAACTTGCAGCCGGATACTTACTGTAATCCTCCGCCCATGTGAGTGTACCCTGTACGTTCACATTGGGGGGGGGGGGGAAATCCAGCTGTTGCAAAACTACAACTCCCAGCATGTACGGTCTATCAGTGCATGCTGGGAGTTGTAGTTTTGCAACCGCTGGAGGCTCCGTTTTGGAAACAGTGGCGTACCAGACGTTTTTCATTTTTATTGGGGAGGGGAGGGGGGCTGTGTAGGGGTATGTGTATATGTAGTGTTTTTTACTTTTTATTTTATTTTGTGTTAATGTAGTGTAGTGTTTTTAGGGTACAGTCGCACGGGCGGGGGGTTCACAGTAGTTTCTCGCTGGCAGTTTGAGCTACGGCAGAAAATTTGACGCAGCTCAAACTTGCAGCCGGATACTTACTGTAATCCTCCGCCCATGTGAGTGTACCCTGTACGTTCACATTGGGGGGGGGGGGACATCCAGCTGTTGCAAAACTACAACTCCCAGCATGTACGGTCTATCAGTGCATGCTGGGAGTTGTAGTTTTGCAACAGCTGGAGGCACACTGGTTGTGAAACACCGAGTTTGGTAACAAACTCAGTGTTTTGCAACCAGTGTGCCTTCAGCTGTTGCAAAAGCTACAACCCCCAGCATGTACGGACAGCGGAAGGGCATGCTGGGTGTTGTAGTTATGCAACAGCTGGAGGCATACTACTTTGGCTGGGGATGCTGGGGATTGTAGTTATGCAACAGCTGGAGACACACTGGTTTGCTACTTAACTCAGTGTGCCTTCAGCTGTTGCAAAACTACAACTCTCAGCAGTCACCGACAGCCAACGGGCATGCTGGGAGTTGTAGTTATGCAACCACCAGATGCACCACTACAACTCCCAGCATGCACTTTAGCTGATTGTGCAAGCTGGGAGTTGTAGTTACACAACAGCTGAAGGTACACTTTTCCATAGAAAGAATGTGCCTACAGCTGTTGCAAAACTACAAGTCCCAGCATGCCCATAAGGGCATGCTGGGAGTTGTGGTGGTCTGCCTCCTGCTGTTGCATAACTACAGCTCCCAGCATGCCCTTTTTGCATGCTGGGAGCTGTTGCTAAGCAACAGCAGGAGGCTGTCACTCACCTCCAACGATCCTCGCCGCACAGGTCAGTCCCTCGTCGTCTCCGCCGCCGCCGCTGCTCCTGGGGCCCCGATCCCAACAGGGGCGCCGGGGATCGGGGTCCCCAGCACCCGGGGTGCACGTTCCGCACCCGCTCACGTCCTCCGGAAGAGGGGCCGAGCGGGTTGCGGGAGTGACACCCGCAGCAGGCGCCCTGATTGGTCGGCCGGTAATCCGGCCGACGAATCAGGGCGATCGTGAGGTGGCACCAGTGCCACCTCACCCCTGCTGGCTCTGGCTGTTCGGGGCCGTCTCTGACTGCCCCGATCAGCCAATAATTCCGGGTCACCGGGTCACTGGAGACCCGATTGACCCGGAATCCGCCGCAGATCGCTGGACTGAATTGTCCAGCGATCTGCGGCCATCGCCGACATGGGGGGGCATAATGACCCCCCTGGGCGATATGCCCCGATGCCTGCTGAACGATTTCAGCAGGCATCGGGGACCGGCTCCGCTCCAGATGGTTGCGGGGGGGCGGTAAAACACATGACGTTCTCATACGTCATGTGTCCTTAACGACTCGGAAATGGAGACGTATGAGAACGTCATGTGTCCTTAAGGGGTTTTAAAAAAAAAAAAAATGTTTTCCAGGGAAGTACCCTTTTAAGGTCCAGGATATCTGTACTTTTCCCTTTTGTTGCTATTTTATTCCTCGTTACTGTCAAAAAATGAACCATTACTGTCATGTCTGGTAATGTTACATTTTCCAAACCAAGGTTTAACAAACCTGTTTCCGGGCCCCAAGGAATTATATAACCTATAATTTTACATATTATGCAAAAACCTAAAGTCCACAGACCATGGACATGACTGCACTCCCACCACATATGTAGCAGTGTTCCAACTTGCATACCACATCTCCAGCAACTATCTGACCTCCCAGGGTACATTCTGACCTTTCTACATGGGGGTGAGATGCCGTGTATATAATAATTTCCTATCCGTTTCAAGGTAGACAGCACATCTTGAGACTTTCAAACTCACCACGAATGCATGAATCCACTGTGAGTCAATAAACTTTTAAGAGTTCTTTTGTAGTTGTGCTACATCTTCCTCAGCTTTTAAGACAAGTGTTTAAATGGTCACTCATAAAATCACATTTTTGCTATTGCACTTCTTATGGTAAATGAAAAAAAAATTTTAATATACTTTGTTAGAAAAAAATGAAGTTTTCTATGTTTTATTTGGTCTTAAAAAAGCTAAAGAGCACATTTTCCCCCTATCTCAAATACAGAATTTGGACCGAAGCCCAAACACAGTAAGTGCAGTCTGGAGTGATGGGGGGGTCTAGCCTCATCCAATCATAGCTCCTCTCACACTTAACTGCCATATGCTTTGGTTGGACACACCCCCCTCAGCACTCCAGGGTGCACTTCCTGTGTTTGGGCTTTGGTCCAAAGTCTGTGTATAAGATGGGGGAAAATGTGCACTTGAGCTTTTTTTAGACCAAATAAAACATAGAAAATGTCATTTTTTTAAACAAAGTATATTAGAAATATTTTTTTATTTACCATAAGGAGTGCAATAGCAAAGATTAGTTTTAATGAGTGACCATTTAAGCAACAGCAGTGGGCTCCTCTACCTTCTGTAGTTCATGGTGGATTAAAGTGAGGTCAGCTATATCAAATTAGTGGACAGCCATAAGAACCTCCTTTAGTGATGGTTTAGGGTCCACAGTAGTCTTTCATTTAGGGGTGTGAGTGGAGCAAAGTCCGGCTTTATGGTGGAATCATCCATGTCCCATGGCTCACCTCCATCAGTGCTTCCTGTAGTTAGCCACTCACCTGTATCTGGATGTTCCTAGTGAGTATATTTCTGCAGCTTAGAAGCTGCATTCATTTTGTGCACATCAGGGTCCCCAGTCTTGTGAGAGACAGCACTGCCATCTTGGAGCTCCGGGTCCCGGTACGCCTCAGGCAGCTGCTTTTTTCTTTTGGGCGGCAAGACTGCAGAGTGTGACATGATAAATGAACGTGTGCTGAGTAGGTAAAAGGAGCAGTCCATCCTAGCTCATGCTTAGTCAGACAACAACCCAGTTGATGTGTTTTAGTCTTCATCTGCAGCATGTTCTGATTTTCAATTTGTAGCATACAGTGCCCTCCTTTATTGTAGCATATCACCCTTATTTAAAACTGACCCTTTTGTGACATATATTTTTCTGCCAATACTATTTTCTTCTACATATGCACCTAAACAGGTGGTCAGGGAATTGGTCCTTAGTGTCAGAGAGGCCAGTCTGGTTGGATGTATATCACACATAGAAATTGTCAAATTCTTAAAGATATTGTCCTAATGGGGGACAGACTTGCCGACCTAGGTGTTTATTGTGTTGGAGAACCAATTGCAGGTGATATATATGGTTAGGCACAGTAAACCACTGAAAGACATTACATTACATCCATAACTTATATATATACAGTGAATATATATATATATATATATATATATATATATATATATATATATAAAGCAAACACACACCACAGTTCAAATGAGTTGCATAATACAGAATAAGAGAGTGTGAGATGGATGTGCGGGGACAGCAGTTGCACACAGCTTTTATTGAAATTTGTATCTAAATATGCTTCTTGAATAGGTAAAAAACTTAGTCTCTCATCTTTGCAGAAGAGGATTGGATATAGAAGAGCTCAACAGCTGTCTTTTAATCTAATAATAAATCTTACGTATGCTTCATTATCTTTAACAGTATGCTCATGGATCTTATGGAGATAACCTAGCCTTTTGTCAGCAATAAAGCATTCTACAC
This sequence comes from Hyla sarda, assembly GCF_029499605.1. Lineage (NCBI taxonomy): Eukaryota > Metazoa > Chordata > Amphibia > Anura > Hylidae > Hyla > Hyla sarda. Next base: position 233,170,465 of record NC_079189.1, on the reverse strand, counting down.
CACATATTTAGCAAAGAAATTACATTTTATTATAGGAATTTCTGGAACGATATTCTAAATACTTTGCATTAGTATTAAAAATGGAATATCTGTGATTATGGTATTGTTGCCAGGGCCACCTGGCCCCTGATTAAATATCGTACTGGCCAATGACACCAGACACATCTGTATATTTAGCCGCACATTTGATACTGGAAACCACTGCAGTAGTGAAATTTTATAGTTTGCAGATTTCTGTCTCATTTTTTAGGCAGTAAATTGATCAACCAACCTCGTTTTGTAGTTTTTTTTTCACTAGAGTTTGTCCATTAAAGTTATTGCTGTATCTAAAATCTGTGCACATAAGATTTCCCTTCTAGTTTTAGTATGTTCTTTACAGCCCAGTGAATAATTTGAATAAAAAATTGCTCAACATCTTAAATCATTAAACCGGAGGAAAAAATCTACTAGAATAAGCATGGCCTTTTTGCATCACTAACATCTGCCAAATGTCTGATTGGGGAATGAGTGGCTTGGCAAGTGACCTGTCTCTCCATTTATAGTTCTGATAATGACTCTTTATGCATATGCTGTACTCCAACAAGAATTTCACCATGAATTTATTTCTCAGCAAGAACCGTTCTGGCCTGGAATTATGTGATTTGCACCTGAATGGTTTTTGATTACCAACATGTTGCCCAGGTGAAAGAGATCAACGCCCCCTTTTTACTGCCAAATGTTAGGCCGCATTATGAAACTGATGGAATCACTTTATTATTTCAGTATAGCTATGGTATATGAATGAACAGCAAGAATGTCTATTTTATTTCTTTTTTATCTTACGATATGTTTACATATAACTTTAAAGGTGTACTCCGGCACTAAGACATCTTATCCCCTATCCAAAGGATAGGGCATAAGATGCATGATCGCGGGGGTCTTGCAGCTGTCACACCCCCTCCAGAGGCTTGCATTGAGGGGGCGGAGCCGTGACATCACTATGCTCCGTCCCCGTGATCGCCAGTAATCAGACCTGGAGCGGGGGCTGATTCTAATGAGGTGCGGCGTGGAAGATAATGGGGTTACCAGCGGCGGGACCCCTGCGATCCGGCATCTTATCCCCTATACTTTGGATAGGGGATAAGATGTGTTAGCGCCGGAGTACCCCTTTAACCCCTTAAGGACGCAGGACGTAAATGTACATCCTGGTGAGGTGGTACTTAACGCACCAGGACATACATTTACGTCCTAAGCATAACCGCGGGCATAGGAGCGATGCCCGTGTCATGCGCGGCTGATCCTGGCTGCTAATCGCAGCCAGGGACCCGCCGGCAATGGCCGACGCCATTAACCCCTCAGGTGCCGGGATCAATACAGATCCCGGCATCTGCGGCGGTTCGCGATTTAAATGAACGATCGGATCGCCCGCAGCGCTGCTGCGGGGATCCGATCATTCATAACGCCGCACGGAGGTCCCCTCTCCTTCCTCCGTGCGGCTCCCGGCATCTCCTGCTCTGGTCTGTGATCGAGCAGACCAGAGCAGGAGATGACCGATAATACTGATCTGTTCTATGTCCTATACATAGAACAGATCAGTATTAGCAATCATGGTATTGCTATGAATAGTCCCCTATGGGGACTATTCAAGTGTAAAAAAAAATGTAAAAAAATGTAAAAGTAAAAGTAAAAAAAAGTGAAAAATCCCCACCCCCAATAAAAAAGTAAAACGTCCGTTTTTTCCTATTTTACCCCCAAAAAGCGTAAAAAAACATTTTTTATAGACATATTTGGTATCGCCGCGTGCGTAAATGTCCGAACTATTAAAATAAAATGTTAATGATCCCGTACGGTGAACGGCGTGAACGAAAAAAAATAAAAAAAGTCCAAAATTCCTACTTTTTTAATACATTTTATTAAAAAAAAAATTATAAAAAATGTATTAAAAGTTTTTTATATGCAAATGTGGTATCAAAAAAAAGTACAGATCATGGCGCAAAAAATGAGCCCCCATACCGCCACTTATACGGAAAAATAAAAAAGTTAGAGGTCATCAAAATAAAGGGATCATAAACGTACTAATTTGGTTAAAAAGTTTGTGATTTTTTTTAAGCGCAACAATAATATAAAAGTATATAATGATGGGTATCATTTTAATCGTATTGACCCTCAGAATAAAGAACACATGTCACTTTTACCATAAATTGTACGGCGTGAAAACAAAACCTTCCAAAATTAGCAAAATTGCGTTTTTCGTTTTAATTTCCCCACAAAAATAGTGTTTTTTGGTTGCGCCATACATTTTATGATATAATGAGTGATGTCATTACAAAGGACAACTGGTCACGCAAAAAACAAGCCCTCATACTAGTCTGTGGATGAAAATATAAAAGAGTTATGATTTTTAGAAGGCGAGGAGGAAAAAATGAAAACGTAAAAATTAAATTGTCTGAGTCCTTAAGGCCAAAATGGGCTGAGTCCTTAAGGGGTTAAAGGGGTATTCTGGTGGGAAAAAAAAAAAATTCATATCAGTTGGCTCCAGAAAGAAACAGATTAACTTACTTCTATTTAAAAATCTAAACCCTTCCAGTACTTATCAACAGCTATATATATATATATATATATATATATATATATATATATATATATATATATATATACAATACAGAGGAAGTTGTGTAGTCTGACCATGTCAGGAACTGTCCAGAGTAGGAGCAAATCCCCATAGACAACCTCTCCTGCTCCGGACAGTTCCTGACATGGACAGAGGTGTCAGCAGAGAGCACTGTGGTCAGACAGAAAATAACTACTTAATTCCCCCTGGAGCAAACAGCAGCTGATAACTACTGAAAGAATTAAGATTTTTCATAGAACACAACAGTCTAAAGAATCAACGATCTTAAAGGACATCTGCAGCATTACAAACACTTATCCCCTATCCTCAAGATAGGGGATAAGTGTTTGATCGCGGGGGGTCTGAACGCTGGGACCCCCTGTGATCTCCTGTACGGGGCTGCGGCTATCCCGTGCAGGGGGCGTGCCAGTCGCAGCATGACGTTGTGGCCAGCACGCCTCCTCCATACATCTCTATGGGAGAGGTGGGGAGGCAGCATTCGTGCCTCCCCGCATCCGCCATAGAACTGTATGGGGACGGGGAGGAGACGGGGCGTCACCGTTGACCTCTAGGTCGACGCTACGTGCCTTAGCGCTCACCATGAGCGCTTATGGCAGTGCCCCGTTAGGGAGATCGGGGGGGTCCCAGCGGTTGGACCCCCGCAATCAAACACTTATCCCCTATCCTGTGGATAGGGGATAAGTGTAATGCCGCTGCAGTTGTCCTTTAAAGCTATGTTCACATGGGCAAAAAAATGTGTGGGATGTCCACAAGAAAAACACAGCAGAAAGAATAGACTTGAATATTTTTTCTGCGGACGCTGGAATCTGAATTACCAAATTCCTGAAATTCTGCCATTTGAACAGTGCCGCAGAATTCCATTAAAATTAATGTGACTTTGCGGCACTGGAATGTGCCTAATTCCGCCCAATTTTCGGCCATGTGAACATACCTTTACTATAATTAGTAGCGATTGTAGCAGGGTGGCAATTCAATTTACACTTAGTCAAAAACGAAAATAATGCAGCATAAAGGAGTTGTTGGAATGGAATGAAACTTTATATATGTAAATGAAATAATGATATATGTAAGTGATTACATAAGAGGATAAGAAAAAACTATAATATAATTGAAAGCAAGCTCTAGTACCCTGTTGGTTCACCTGTAGTGTGGATATAGAAAGAGAAACTATGGTGTCCCGATACCGTATTTCATACTGTACCTTTGTAGAGGTCCCCATAGTTAGAGTCCCTAGGAACATCGGGGTCCCTCTTCTATAGTTATCCCCTTGTCACCCCTCAGGTAATTTATATTTGTATAGACAGTCATATAAATATAAGTATAAATATGTATATATTTGATTGCCTACCTGTTCTGCGTAGCAGGACCTGCGGGTCATGTGATTAGGTTTAGAACTCTATGGTTTTGCTACAGGTCCTTTGGAGGTTCTTGTGACGTGCTCACCCACAATGCAATGTAATGGTGAGTGACAGTTGTTATGGACCAACCCAAAACGGTCAGACCCTGTCCACATAAGGGAGCTGTGCCATCTTGATCCCTCTCTTGTTCCTGTGCTGCCAAGCAAGCAGCATCATCTCTCTTGGGTTGCTGATTCTGGAAGCGGTAGGACCTCCGCAGCTTACAAGACAATTTACTAGGCCATAGCCTAGCGGCCTCGGCCTATATCAAAGCAGTTATACTAAGCAATTACCCACTACTAGATCACTGGACCTATGCTGCAAAATCTCTGAGAAGCTAAACTGAGGTTATCTGATCCCAACCAACTGTCAATCGCTGTTCAGCTATATCTATAGAGACTCTGGACTGTTATTATTGCTGCATGTACAGAAATTCTTCAGTAAAAGTTCCTGCAAGTTTTCAGTTAACAGTGGTTGTGGACAATCCTTTATTCTACATTCACCTATTGCTCTTTGGAAGGGTGGCAATAGGCCTATCAAGATTACAGAATTTAACCCTCACCCTGGCGTCACGAGTGACAAGGGTTAACAGCGCCCTTTACTATTCTGAACAGCAACACCCTAACTACCCTACACCCCACAAGGCTTTATCCCCCAAGGTTACCACAAAACGATTGGGCAAGGAGGCACACAGGTTCCCTGTGGCATCCTGCGGCACACTTACCAACATATGTTGCAACTGGGCTTTTGATCCTACACATCTGTAGGTTGTTTAACCCCTTAAGGACCAAGCCCATTTTGGCCGAATTTTCATCCTCGCATTCTAAAAAACATAACTCTTTCATATTTCCATCCACAGACCCATATGAGGGCTTGTTTATCACATCACCAATTTTACTTTGTAATGACATAACTCTGTATGTGTATGTATAATATCTGTATGTGATGTAATAGCCTGGAAGAATGCTGGCTGGGATCAGGCCTCTCCTGGTAGGGATAGGAGGTCCCTGAGATCAACCCACAGATCAAGGCTGTGCTCACTTTTGTGGTGGAATTGTATAGATCAGGGTTTGTGCTCAGCCTGCTGAGGACGGTATGATATGAGAAGGCTTTCTTGCCTCTGCAGTTTGTGTGAAACTTCAACCCCAAAAATTCCTATTCCAATGATACCAAAGTGAGATATATATATATATATATATATATATTGTGGCAGTGTGGCAAGGAAAGGGTGTATTTCCTTGGCTCACCCTGCAGAAGCTCTCACCTGCTTCTTAAGTAATGAGGCAGGAGGGAAGGGAGGTGTATATGAGATGGAGACTCAGTCTAATCTAGGCTCTTCCTAGGAGACAGCATGTGGGCTGTAGGGAAGAGACAGAGGCTGCTGAGGAGTACACAGCCCGAGCTGAGGGGCTCAAAGAGACTGCCATGAATTGTGAGTAGAAGGTTGCAGGGGACATATGTTTAACCGGCTGAGGGAAGCTCAGCGGTTGTTAGTCAGGACAAGCTGATCTGTTTAGTCAGTGACCAGATGGTCTAGGATTTTGTTTGTTCCTGCTTTTTGTTTATTTCTTTCCCTGCAACCTGTCTAATAAAAGTGGCAAGGTGCCAGATTTGCATTATAAGCGTTTGTTTGCTGGTTTATTGAGAAGAAACGCATCCTGTGGCGTGGTCCAGGACGATCCCAGAGCTAATCCCCAAGACGGATCGTCACATTTTGGTGGAGGATGCGGGCAACCCGTTGCCAAGGGCAACCAACAAGCGAGTTGGAGAGCAGCTGTTGCTAGGAGCAACCCCCTGCAAGATTGCAAGTCGGAGGAACCCAGCAGAGGAGTTCAAGCACAGTTTGGTGTCTGTGGAGGAGCGTTGCTAGGGGCAACGGATCGAGAATTTTTTTCAAGAAAATGGGACAACCTCGAAAGGCTGTTGCTGGGAGCAACCGACGTGGGCCACAACCGGTGGACGCCAAGAAGAAGCCGAGGTCCCGTGAGTTGTTGGTGGGCGGAATCCCACTGTGGGTGGACTTAGATTGTTGCCAGACTGTATCTCGGATTATGCCAGAAATAATTCCCTTTGTGAAGTCCCGCCCGGAGCCCGGTAAGACTGTTCAAATTACCTTTGATACATGTTTTGGGACAGTGAGCCATATGATGGAGGTATGTGCGGAACTTACAGTGGAAATTGTACTGGGCAGTGACTTTCCGTATTTCTGGCAACTGTGGGATGCTGAGAATGCACCTGAGAGTTCGCACCCAAAGGTTCCGGAAGTAGTGAGGACTGAAGGGTCTCTACTGGACTGTGTGAATGGGGCTGTATATTGTGAACCCATGCAGGCTGATAATGTTTTTCTTGAAACACTTATGTTAATGTGTTCTGATGTAAAGAGTTCTATTCCCACCTCTCGCAGGACAAAAGAAAACCTGTGTGAGCTGGAAATAGAAAGTAAAAAGATGACGGTTTTGTTAGATCCAAAATGTATAATAAGTCTGGTAAAGACCAGCTGCAGAAAGCCAGACCCCACTATAGTGCTTATACAAGCCGGTATTTGGGGTTATAAAACAGTTAATGTGTGTATTTATACTCCCTATGGTACCATAAGTCACAAGGTTGCAATAGAGCCTACCTTAGAGTATGAAGTAGTGCTGGGGAAGGATTTTCCGTTTTTTCAGCAGTTGTGGGAAGATAGTCAGGTGACTAGAGCAGGAACACCTGATAGGCTCAAAACACTTGGTCTTCACCACATAGCAGGGGATAGTAACTCAGCTGAGGACAGGGAGTGTCAGCAGACCCTAGGTATATGTCAGGTGGGAGTGTGCCAGACCACTAGGGGAGCTGAAGAACAGTCCATGAGTCAAGTTAAAGTGGTGACTGAAATAGAAGCTCCAAAGATGGCTGTGGAAAAACCAAAACTCCAGAAAAGAGTACCAGTGGAGCTGGGGGCTGCACTTACGGTCACAGACAGAGTCCTAAGTGAAGGAGACTGTGACAAGACAAAAGAAAAGTCTGCCAAGAAGCCAAGAGACAGTTCAGAGGAACTGATCAGGAATCTCCCTGACTCGCTGGTGCCAAGAGCCATTGAAGTTGTTGCTAGGGGCAACAAACTTACCGCCAAGGGATTGCCGGTCCGACGGGAGTGTTTAGCGAGAGTCTCCAGAGTTGCCAACGTGGTGGGAGAGGAAGAGTGCCAGGTGTCAGTGGCACCTGTTGTGAATGATAATAATGAGGCACAAGTGGCCGCAACCACGGAAAAGGGGGAGACTTCATCTAGAGATGGAGAAGAGCTGGGTCGAGTGTCTGACAGAGGACCAGAGGATGTCTCAAGGTCTAACAGCGAGAGTGAGGAGACCGCTGTCAGTAAAAGGTCTCGGAAAAAACGAGCTGGCCTTGGGAAAAAACTGGAGCAGATCCAGAATCTGGAAGAAACCCTGCAGATGGTTTCTGTGAAGTTGTTGGAGAAAGAAAAAGAGGTACATCGCTTGACAGAGGAGAGGGACAAATCACTTGCTGACTTTAAAAAAGAGCAAGAAGTGAGGCTTCAGCTGGAAAAAGTCATGGAGCATCACAGAAGTGAGTTTGTGGCTCTGCAGGATGAACTGTCCCGCTCCCAGGGTCTTGTGACCAGCAAGGAGAGTGAAGTGCAGAGTCTGGCCAAGCAGATGTCATTCCAGGAAGAAGAAGTGAGTCTTCTACATGGTGCATATCAGGCTCTGCAGAGTGATCACAAGGCTAGCCTGGTAGCCATGGAAAAAATAGAAAAAGAGAAGAATGAAATGAAGATGGAAGCTGAAGATCTTGCCAGCAATCTGGAGAGTGTCTCTAAAGCTAAGCGACAACTTGAGGAGGAAGTCAAGGTGAAGAATGCCCTTGCACATGCTCTTCAATCTGCTCGTCATGACAATGTCTTGCTCCGTGAGCAGTATGAGGAGGCCCTGGAACAAGTTGAGACTCTGCAACATGAAAACAAGAACTTGCAACAGGAGATCTCAGATCTATCTCTACAGATTGGTGAGAGTGGAAAATCTATCAATGAGTTAGTGAAGTCCAAGAAACAGTTGCTGGACAGTGAGAAGGTGATCTCCGCACAACTCAAGAGTGAGCAGCTGAGATATATAAAGCTGGAAGATGACATGAAGATCTTAAAAGAGAGCCTGGAAGCGCAGAACGAAACGCGCAGAAGGTCCCACGTAGCTGCCTTGGTTTTGCTGGGAGCGCAACTCTACGAGCAGGTGGCTGTGCTGGCGGACAATGAACAATTGAGGAAACAATTGCTGTCATCGGAAGATACTGTCAGGGACTTGACAGAGTTACTTGACAGTGAGAGGATGATGTCCGCTAAGCTCCAGTGTAAGCTGCGAAAATGTGAGAAAGGAAGAGGACCAGGAAGTCCTAAAAGAGAGCAGAGACCACGATATGGCGGAATTGGCTCAAGAAAGGCTTCTGGGGCAGAAGTTACAGGATACAGTTATGCTTTCTCTGATTGCGAAAAAGTCCTCTAAAGCTAAGATTGAGATGAAGTCCTGTAAGAAGTCTCATGAAGCTAGGACTGAGCTGAAACCTGGTGGGAAATCCTCTGAAGTAAAGACTAAGGAGAAGAGAGGTGGGAAATCCTCTGAACCTGAGCAGACCAAAAATTCTGAAGGTAATGCTGAGGCAGAGAAATCCTCTGAAGCAGAAGCTAAACCAGAGTCCACCTCAAAAGCTGTGAGTAAAGAGAATGGCACAACTGAAGCTACAGGTGAAGGGAAGAGTAAGCCTGAAGAAGCTGCAGTAGTAGAAGCTGATTCTACACAAGAATCTGAAGGAGCCAAAGACTCTGAAACCAAACCTGAGGAAGCTGGTGCCCCAGAAGAGAAAGCTGGATGGGATGAGGTGAAACCATGTGAGGAATCCACTGAAGACAAGACTGAGGTGAAACCAGGTGGGAAGTCCTCTAAAGTTGAAACTGAGATGGACCCATGTCAGAGGTCCTCTGACGGTAAAGAGAACAAGACAGTGGTTGGTGAAGCCACTGAGGCCGAAAGATTCTCTAAAGCAGAGGCAGAGGTCCGGCAAGCAAGAAGACAAAGGTTAGAAGCATCAGTCCTCTCACTCCTTAATTTCAAGAACCCTGCCCACACCAGGGTGAAGAACCTGGTACTGGAGAGGTGTGACCGAGAGACTTGCAATTGGTGGCTGGTAAAAGTCCGGAAGAAAAAAGTCAAGGGCTTCAGAGACTGTGGGACAAAAGTTGTCCAAGAGAAAGGAAAGGCAGATGGTTTCTGCCTTTCAAATACATGTGCTCCTTCCCGGTGGTCTGAGCAAAGGGGGGGGATATGTGGCAGTGTGGCAAGGAAAGGGTGTATTTCCTTGGCTCACCCTGCAGAAGCTCTCACCTGCTTCTTAAGTAATGAGGCAGGAGGGAAGGGAGGTGTATATGAGATGGAGACTCAGTCTAATCTAGGCTCTTCCTAGGAGACAGCATGTGGGCTGTAGGGAAGAGACAGAGGCTGCTGAGGAGTAGTGTTGCTCACGAATATTCGCAATTCGAATATTATTCGCGAATATCGCATATTCGCGAATTCGCGAATTTCGCGAATATAGCGCTATATATTCGTAATTACGAATATTTGTTTTTTTTTTTGTTTTTTTTCACAGTACACATCACAGTGATCACCCCTCTCTGCTTCCAGCTTGTGTGGTGTAAAGAAGGCTGTAATACTACTGTGTGAGACTGGCGTACGAAAATTCGCATATGCGAAAATTAGCATATGCTACTTTTCGCATATGCGAATTTTTCGCGAATGCTAATTTTGTGTATGCCAATATGCACATATGATAGTTTTCGCATACGCGAATGTTCGCATATGCGAAAATAAAACGGGAATATAACGAATATGCGAATATTCGCGAATATATGACGAATATTCGTCCATATATTCGCGAATATTCGCGAATTCGAATATGGCCTATGCCGCTCAACACTACTGAGGAGTACACAGCCCGAGCTGAGGGGCTCAAAGAGACTGCCATGAATTGTGAGTAGAAGGTTGCAGGGGACATATGTTTAATCGGCTGAGGGAAGCTCAGCGGTTGTTAGTCAGGACAAGCTGATCTGTTTAGTCAGTGACCAGACGGTCTAGGATTTTGTTTGTTCCTGCTTTTTGTTTATTTCTTTCCCTGCAACCTGTCTAATAAAAGTGGCAAGGTGCCAGATTTGCATTATAAGCGTTTGTTTGCTGGTTTATTGAGAAGAAACGCATCCTGTGGCGTGGTCCAGGACGATCCCAGAGCTAATCCCCAAGACGGATCGTCACAATATATATAGTTTCTCAAAATCAATGCAGCACTACTTCACCATGAGTTACCGGTGCAAGCGCCCTGACCAGATCACAGTCCATGCAATAGAAGAAGAATGGCACAGCACTCAAAAAATGCAAAAAATAACGGTGAATTTATTCCTTCATGTCCAACAAAACAGCGAAGTTTCAGCTCCTCAATTGAGCTTTTTTCAAGCATGGTGATACAACAAATCAAGGGGGTTTTTATCCCCATTGCAATCAATCACAATAATCAAACAATAAAGCATAAAAAACATAATATTTTAAATGTGCAAAAATCACAGTGCATTCTGAGTACCACATATTAAAGCGCATAGTTATTATATTGTGCATATATTAAAAACAATGAGGCCTGAAATACAGTGCTCCATGATAATTATTAATAATAGCCACAGACGTATAGATTATATAATCAAATGAACATATAAAAATATCAGGAATTGCTCACCCGCTCTGCAAATCCAAGATGGCAATACCGGCTTGTGTACAAACTGACTGAGCATGGTGAAAAACTAACATTACATGAATACTGGGACCCAGAATAAGTTCCGTTACACGCAACCAAAAGCATTGCGTTGCCAACACAACCCGCGATCCCGGCAGTCAAAAGGGCCCGGGCACAAACTGATTGAGCATGCGTGGGAAACTACTGTTACGTGGCTTCCGGGACCCAGTATAAGTCACGTGATTGCGATCCCAACAGTCACATGGGCCCGGTCACCACAGTAACATGATAAACAAAACAAGCAGCTGCAATAGTGCATTATTGTTTTGATCATGGCTATAGAGTGTCTCTGCATAACAACGTGAACGCTCCATGCAGACACCCGGCCATGATCAATGTGCTTAGAACAAACTGAAAATCTATAAAGTGAAAAAATAAAAAGTGTGCAACTACATGTATATAAATGCAATAAACTATGTGATGTCGCCAACTGGTGTGTGTATTTAATATGTGTATATACTTGCAATGACCATAGAATTAAGAGAATGTGTGGAGAAAAATTGTAAAAAAAATAATGACCAATAATAATGAACAAGTATATAAAAAATTATATAGACAACCTAATAAAAAATTTTGGATAAAAATGAAAAATATAATGAAAAAATAAAAATGAAAAAGTAAAAAAATTTAAAATAATTGGAATAAATAATAAATAAATAGGAAATTATAATATACAAACCTAAAAAATACCTGAAAATTGTAAAAAAAAAAAAGTTAAAAAAACTAAAAAAAAATGTCAAAAACTTTTATCAAAATAATTTTATATATCAAACCCTGGCAACCCAAATGGCCAAGTAGACTCTCACAACACCCCATTATAGTGTTCAAAAAGACATATTAATATTTAAATGTGGCATTGGACTCCTGCCTGTAGGGGAACTCCCTGGTTTGTAGAACCAGGTGTCCCCGTCCTCCTTGGAAGACCAAGGACCAATAGTAACTGGGGGACTCTGGTGCCAGAGACCCATCAGCCCCATGCCACCTGGTCAACCCCCTACAACCTATTCAGGAGTGCGCCTGCTGATTCAGCGGCGCCCTGCCCCACTCCCCTCCCCCCCCTCCCCCGGCGATATTAGGAAACTGCTATAATTGCTAATGGACACGAGGTCAGTCTCGAGACCCATTCCTGTGGGTACCCGGGTTGGACCGATAGTGATGTCCCATGAAAAATGTATAAAAAAATTAATAAATATAAATAAATAAATTAATAAAAAATAATAAAAACAAAAACAAAAAAGACCAAATCCAAATAAAAAATAAACGAAAAAAGTGATAATTGGAAACTAAAGTATGTATCTATGGAGAACAAAGTACAAAGAAAAAAAGAAGAATGTTGTATATTAAGTACACCACTGATTTTATTAACTTGTGGCAGTGTTTCAAAGTGTAATTCACAATTGTAGCTGCTCATGACCATAATCACTTATTCAAAGTCAACAATTAAAAAAATAAACATTTGGCAGAGCGAGTAGCATCTTCCTTCACATATATTCGATACAATTCCTTGTATTAGGATCTGTAAATACAGAAAAATATAAAAATTATTGTCATAATAATGATAGTGTGTATTACCTTATATCTGCTGTGGTTAAGTCAACATTATCGAATGGCCCAATGTGTGTCACGTAGATAGCATTAAACTCTACATTTAGGCCATTCGGACATAAACAATTGAGTTTGTATCCACCAAAGTTCTCTTTTCCTTAAAATTGCCAGTCTGTCCCCCTCTGTAGTGGGAACATGGTCTATTGCTGTAAAGTGTAGCTCCTTCTAGCTATGGCCTTTCTCACAAAAGTGTTTAGAGACTGGTAGATCCCGTCTAGACCGTCTGATACTGTAACAATGGTTGTTAATGCATGTTTTTAAGCTCAAAGTTGTTTGTCCTACATACAACAGTTTGCATGGACAGTATAGGACATATATGATCCAGGAAGAGTCGCACTGGGTCGCAGAGTCGCACTATGGGTCCTTGGTCTTCCAAGGAGGACGGGAACACATGGTTCTACAAACCAGGAAGTTCCCCTCCAGGCAGGAGTCCAAATATTGATATATCTTTTTGGGTTCTTGTGAGAGTCTACTTGTCCATTTGGGTTCCCAGGGTTTGAGTAACCGTTTACTGTCCTTATGATTATATTTATATATATATATATATATATATATATATATATATATATATATATATATATATATATATATATATAAATGTTGATAATTTTTTATTTTTTTTTATTTTTGAGTTTTTTAAAAGTTTTTTTTTCACAATTTTCAGGTATTTTTTGGGTTTGTATATTATAATTTCCTATTTATTTATTATTTATTCCAATTATTTTCAATTTTTTTACTTTTTCATTTTTATTTATCTTTTCATTATATTTTTCATTTTTATTCTTAATTTTTTATTAGGTTGTCTATATAATTTTTTATATACTTGTTCATTATTATTGGTCATAATTTTTTGTACTATTTTCTCCACACATTCTCTTAATTCTATGGTCATTGCAAGTATATACACATATTAAATACACATACCAGTTGGTGACATCACATAGTTTATTGCATGTGTATATATATATATATATATATATATATATATATATATATATATATGTAGTTGCACACTTTTTATTTTTTCACTTTATAGATTTTCAGTTTGTTCTATACACATTGATCATGGCTGGGGCTCTGCATGGAGCGTTCATGTTGTTATGCAGAGATGCTCTATAGCGATTAGTGTTGAGCGGCATAGGCCATATTCGAATTCGCGATATTTCACGAATATATAGACGAATATTCGTCATATATTCGCTAAATTCGCATATTCGTAATATTCGTACTTAATTTTCGCATATGCGAAAATTAGCTATTCATAAGCAAAAATTTGCATATGAGAAAATTAGCATAAGCGAAAATTCGCATAAGTGAAAATTAGCATATGCAAATGTTCGCATATGCGAAAATTCGTACGCCAGTCTCACACAGTAGTATTAGAGCCTTCTTTACACCACACAAGCTGGAAGCAGAGAGGGATGATCACTGTGATGTGTACTGTGAAAAAAAAAATACGAATGTTCGTAATTGCGAATATATAATGCTATATTCGTGAATATTCGCGATCAACACTAGTAGCGATGATCAAAACAATAGTGCACTATTGCAGCTGCTGATTCCTTGTTTTGTTTATCATGTTACCGCGGTGACCGGGTCCATGTGACTGCCGGGGTTGCGCTGGCAACACCATGCTTTGTGTCGCGTGTCACGTGACCCACGATCACGTGACTTATCTTTGGTCCCGGAATCCACGTAACATTAGATTCCCACGCATGCTCAATCAGTTTGTCACCGGGCCCTTGTGACTGCCGGGATCACGGGTTGTGTTGGCAAGCAATGCTTTTGGTTGCATGTCACGTGACCCGTGATCATGGGACTTATCTTGGGTCCCGGAAGTCATGTAATATTAGTTTTTCACCATGCTCAGTCAGTTTGTATACAAGCCGGTATCGCCATCTTGGATTTGCAGAGCGGGTCAGCAATTCCTGATGTTTTTATATGTTCGTTTGATTATATATTCTATACATCTGTGGCTATTATTAATAATTATCATGGAGCACTGTATTTCGGGCCTCATTGTTTTTAATATATGCACAATATACCGTATTTATCGGCGTATAAAATTTTTAGCCTAAAGTCTACCTGCGTGTTATACGCCGATAAGCCGCTGCAGTTCAATGATTCTTCTCTCCCTCTGGCTATCAGCAATGGGGCAGAGTTGCTGACAGACAGGGGGAGAGAAGCCTCCCCCATCCCCGGTTGCATAATTACCTGTTGCCAGGGTCGGGTCCTCGCTGCTTCAGGCCTCCGGTGCGCGTCCCCTGCGTCGTTGCTATGCGCTGCACGGCACAGTGAATAGCAACGACGCATGGGACGCACACCGGAGGCCTGAAGCAGCGCGGACCCGACCCTGGCAACAGGTAATTATGCAACCGGGGATGGGGGAGGCAACGGGGCAGCGGTGCCCCTTCTGTCCCCCTGGCTGTCGGCGCCGCTGCCCCATTGCCGGCGGCGCTTCTCTCCCCCTGGCTATCGGCGCCGTCAATGGGGCGCCAGCACCGATAGTCAGGGGGAGAGAACGGGCAGCGGCGCCGATAGCCGAGAGATGCGGTGGCAGCAGGGCTCTAGACCCCAGGAAAGGCAGGGGAAGAGAAGCGGGCAGCGACGGCCTCTCTCCCCCTGCCTTTCCTGGGGGTATATCGGGGTATACACATGCACACACACGCACCCTCATTTTACCAAGGATATTTGGGTAAAAAACTTTTTTTACCCAAATATCCTTGGTAAAATGAGGGTGCATGGTATAGACCGGTGCTTGGTATACCCCGATAAATACGGTAATAACTAGGCACTTTAATATGTACTGCGGTACTCAGAATGCACTGTGATTTTTGCACAATTAAAATATTATGAGGCTTTTTATGCTTTATTGTTTGATTATTGTGATTGATTGCACTGGGGATAAAAACCCCCTTGATTTGTTGTATCACCATGGTTGAAAAAAGCTCCATTGAGGAGCTGAAACTTTGCTGTTTTGTTGGACATGAAGGAATAAATTCACTGTTATTTTTTGCATTTTTTGAGTGCTGCACCATTCTTCTTCTATATATATGTATGTGTATATATATATATATATATATATATATATATATATATAATATAGCCCTAAGGCTACCAATGCCACAAATCTCTTTAGTAAGATGTTCAGATTATGGAAATGCCACAGCGGAATTCCACTGCCGAAAAGTACGTCTGCGTGGTTCTAATGCCGATGAACTCAGCAGAGCCTGTTGTAAGCAGACATTCAGCCAGCTGAACTTTTTTAGAAGTTTTACAGATGGGTAAAACCTCTAAGACTCAGATCCAACTTGGAAAAGAGCTGAAGATTAAAAAAGAAAAAAAGACAAAGTAAGCAACATAAGACCATAAATGAGTGATTACTTTACCTGTATAAGGGTATAATTACACGTGCTTATTATTGCTGAAGATTTGCTGCTGCAGATTTTGCTGCCCATGGACTTGAATGGGTAGGAAAATCTGCTACACCAAATCTGCAGCAGAACTGCAACAGAAAATACATGGAAATTATCTTGTTTTCTTTTACATTATTCCTGTGTTGTAATGTTATTTGTTTGGAAAAATCCAATAAAAGCTCATTTAAAATATAAAATACACATGTGTTGGCATACCCCAGGGTTGATTATCCTGTAATTTTTCCTTCCAGCTTATCTGCTTATCTGCACCCACACCCACCAGCAACCCAGAAACAACCCAAATTAAGATTAATTGCGGTAGCAGGAGATAGAGTGCCGGCACTTATACTGTGGTGTATGGTCCTTAAAGGCTTGAGTTGATGATGGATGGCAGCAGACGGGTGATGCGGCAGTGTCAGGGGTGCGCTTACATGGAAACAAAGGTACAACAATATGGAGAGAAGAAATGATGTCGCACTCACCCGGTTTCATGGCAAAGAAATTTTTCTTTATTGCGTGGTTATATCAAGAACAGGGGTTCGGAGGGGCGTGACCAAGCGGAGAACCCGCAAAACGGGACCATCATTCCACGAGCTATGCTCTTGCATCTTTCTCCCCAACCCGAACCCCTATTCCTGATGTAACCACGCAATAAAGAAAACTTTCTTTGGCATGAAACCGGGTGAGTGCAACATCATTTGTTCTCTCCATATCAAATTAAGATTAACACAGTGGTTTAAGAAAAAGGGATCTACCTATATGATGTCAATCCAAAATGGAATTTAAAGAAGAGACATTTTAGTTACATGCAAAAACTGATCTATTATACACTACTCAAAAAAATAAAGGGAACACTTATAGGGGTACTCCAGTGGAAAACATTGTCTTTTTTTTATTTTTTTATCAAGTGGTGCCAGAAAGTCAAACGGATTTGTAAATTACTTCTATCAAAAAATCTTTACCCTTCCAGTACGTTTTAGCAGCTGTATGCTACTGAGGAAATTATTTTCTTTTTTGTCTTGTCCACAGTCCTCTCTACTGACACCTGATGCCCATATCAGGAACTGTCCAGAGCAGAAGAAAATCTTCACAGCAAACCTATGCTGCTCTGGACAGTTCTTGACTTGGACATATGTGTAAGCAGAGAGCACTGTGGACAAGACAAAAAGAAATTCAAAAACAAAATAATTTTCTCTGTAGCTTTCAGCTGCTAAAAAGTACTGGAAGGGTAAAGATTTTTTAATAGTAATGGTAAAGTAATTTACAAATCTGTTTAACTTTCTGGCATCAGTTCATAAAAAAAAAAAAAAAAAAAAGTTTTCCTCCGGAGTACCCCTTTAAACAACACAATGTAACTCCAAGTCAATCACACTTCTGTGAAATCACACTGTCCACTCAGGAAGCAACACTGATTGCAAATGCAACAAACAATAGGTGGAAATTATAGGCAATTAGCAAGACACCCCCCAATAAAGGAGTAATTTGGCAAGTTGTGACCACAGACCACTTCTCAGTTCCTATGCTTCCTGGCTGATGTTTTGGTCACTTTTGAATGCTGGCGGTGCTTTCCCTCTAGTGGTAGCATGAGACAGAGTCTACAACCCACACAGGTAGTGCAGCTCATCCAGGATGGCACATCAAAGCGAGCTGTGGATAGAAGGTTTGCTGTGTCTGTCACCATAGTGTCCAGAGCATGGAGGCGCTACCAGGAGACAGGCCAGTACACCAGGAGGCGTGGAGGAGGCCATAGGAGGGCAACAATCCAGTAGCAGGACCGCCACATCCGCCTTTGTGCAAGGAGGAGCACTGACAGAGCCCTGCAAAATTACCTCCAGCAGGCCACAAATGTGCATGTGTCCACTCAAACAGTCAGAAACAGACTCCATGAGGGTGGTATGAGGGCCCAACGTCTACAGGTGAGGGTTGTGCTTACAGCCCAATACCGTGCAGGAAGTTTGGCATTTGCCAGAGAACACCAAGATTGGCAAATTTGCCACTGGCACCCTGTGCTCTTCACAGATGAAAGCAGGTTCACACTGAGCACATGTTACAGACATGACAGAGTCTGGAGATGCCGTGGAGAATGTTCTTCTGCCTGTAAAATCCTCCAGCATGACCGATTTGGCAGTGTGGGGTGGTCAGTAATGGTGTGGGGTGGCCACACAGCCCTCCATGTGGTTGCCAGAGGTAGCCTGACTGCCAGTAGGTATAGAGATGGGATCCTCAGACCCCTTGTGGTTGGCCCAGGGTACATCCTAATGCATGACAATGCTAGACCTCATGTGACCGGAGTGTGTCAGCAGTTCCTGAAAGAGAAAGGCATTGATTCTATGGACTGGCCCTCCCCCAGACCTGAATCCGATTGAGCACATCTGGGACATCATGTCTTGCTCCAACCACCAATGCCACATTGCACCAGAGACTGTCAGGAGCATGCAGGTGTTGTAGGGAGGTCATAAGGGCACGTGGAGGCCACACACACTACTGATCCTCATTTTGACTTGTTTTAAGGACATTACATCAAAGTTGGATCAGCCTGTAGTGTGGTTTTCCACTTTGATTTTGAGTGTGACCCCATATCCAGACCTCCATGGGTTGATAGATTTGATTTCCATTGATAATTTTTGTGTGATTTTGTTATCAGCACATTCAACTATGTAAAGACGAAAGTATTCATACGGATAGTTCATTCATTCAGATTTAGGACGTGTTATCTTAGTGTTCCTTTTATTTATTTTTTTAACAGTGTAATTTTTAAAGTTCTACACTAATTTATTTCTTATTAAAATGTTGTCATTGTTTTCAGTTAAAAAACTCTTATTTTTCTAGAGGAACCAGCCATATTTAAGTGTATTATAATAAATGTAGGTGTATCGTCTTGTGTTTTGTTTCGCCTTGTGTTTTGTTTCGCCTAGTGTTTTTTAATACATTAGATGCACCCATTAGTCTTGAAGTGCAAGTAATGCAAGAAAAGCGATGGTCTACAGAGACTGCAGACATCAACTAGCTATATGGTTAATAATGTACAACATTTACATTAGTTCTACAAAGAATTGCTTTAATTAGCAATGTACACTTTTCCCTCGCTGTAATGAGTAACATTTAAGCGCGATAATTCCGGCTATCATATGTAAACAAATGTGTCTGCTGCAAGTGAATCACAAATGTACATGTGGATTTTTCCACAGAGAAATACTATAAGTAGCATCTGTTTATAAATCTGTCTCCCTCAAAAATATATTTTGTTCTGGAAATCATCCTATAGTAGTTAACAGTGCTATGGAGTTTTTTGCATTATCGCACAATATGCTTCATAAAATGCAATAATGCCAGCTCCTGCTGGTACATCTGTTCCCCCGGCTTAGTAGACCATAGAAGAGACAGTCTCTCAGTCCCTTATCTGAGCCCAATGTAATAAAAGAAAATGAATCCCATGGCACTACAAACTCTCTTACCTGAAAACCTGTGGGAAACAAGAACAGTTGGACGGGGACCTATATTCTTGTAAATTGTACAGGGAGTACAACTGCTGTGACTCTTTTTGCTTCCCCACCTCTCTTCCCTTCTGCTGTTGGGATTAATGAAACACCCTTTGAGTTCTTATGTTTATTTTGTGAGAGGTTTGTCATAGTGTATGACCGCTGCCAAAGGCAGAAATATCAGGCTTCAATCTGAAAATAGGGACTGCCTACTGGTGCGAAGTTTGGCAAAGAAAAACTCCAGTCATCAGGCAACAGATGTTCTTGAATTACCCATTAAATTTTTGAACATCTGTTTGCAAACATAGACTTAACTAGACTGTTAGAACAATTATTCTACCATTTTATTATGCATTGTTTCACTTATCTCTTTAATTCACCAAAAGTCAGTTGTACTATAGTTTGTATTTTTTCAGGCTCATTTAATAACAGTGGAAATACAACCAATACATTATTGTATATGCCCTAGACCATAGCAGCCAAGTAAACAAGTGATTTTATTAGCAGCTGTGTTTCTAAATATAACTTTGCTGAGACAAATTGCAAAACTACTAAAATATCTCCTCACCTGAAACTTTGCCCGCTATCACTTATGCCACGCATCTTCTAAACACTTAGAAATCAGTCTGACTTGAACTTGGTAGTTCATAGATGTTTTAAATAATAGATCTATACAGGTTCATTGCCCAAGAAAGAAACACTGGAAAAAAATTGATATTCTGTCAAAGCGCATTCTCTCAACCTGTATTCTAAGCCACTCCGACAGCAGATTCAATCCCAAACTAATGGAAGCAGGTTACAGGGTTTTTTGTAATAGCCTAAAGGGTAAAAAGGTCTTGTTTGTAACAATTGTAATTAAAGTTCAAATAAATGCCAAGTTACAAGTGATCAACAAAAACAAACATAAACATCATCAGTAGGCATCCATTCCATTAGTTGGATTATGACTACAAGGCCTACTGACAGATCAGTGGGACATAGTGAAAATGCCACACCAGTATGTTAAATGAAAGCATTGACCTTAAAAAACAGGTGGTGGCATAACTGAACTAGAGGTATCACCATACAAAAAATTGGGTCCTCAATATTGGTGCTAGTTATTGCCACACAAGTCCTATGGTTTGTTACCTTCACCATGGCCTTTTTATTAACCTCGGCGGTGTGGCAGTTTTTTTTATCAATCATCCGGAGCAGGTTCACATGCAAGGTAAGTCGTCAGAAGGTGATACGTGGCCAGGGTCCCAATGTTGGCACCACGGCCCTGCGTCGCCCTGCCCTGCTTCGCCACCATAAAGCAGCCTGGGAGAAACGTGGCTCCGATGTAGTGGTTCAGCCTGCGGCATCACCCAGTGGCATGCTTCTATCTCTTTCAGCCAGCCAAGACTCCACCACCTCAGCTGAAGGGAGCTGTGTGTCATACCCTCCTTCTGTCGCTCCAGATGATCCTGCTCATCCTACTTTTATTCAGCCATTCCGCCAATAATCCATCGGCGAAGCCATGTCCAAGAGAAAACAGTATGCGCACACTCATCCAATGGCGCAGAAGCTGAATGTGCTCCTGTCCATGTTGCTGGTGCTGCAGTCCCTCACTTTTCAAGTGGTGGACTCTGCACCTTTCAGAGAACTGATGGCTTGTGCCAAGCCGAGGTGTAGAGTGCCAATCCGTCATTTCTTTGTGAAGAAGGTAGTACCAGCCCTGCATAATTTTGTGGAAGTGAAGGAGGGCCAGTCCTTGAGCCTGTTGGTGTGTACCAAAGTGAACAGCAGTGCCGAAGTCTGGATCTGTAACTATGGTCAGGGACAATACATGTCCTTTATGGCTCACTGGGTGAATGTGGCTCCTGCACAGCCACAACACCTCCACGCTCTCAGGCCGCTGGTCCTGTGGCAGTGTGCGACTGAGCCTCCTCATCCTCCACTGTGTCCTCAGCCTCCATTGCCCAGACAAGTCTCAGTGGTCCTTCAGCATGCCATGTGTGCAAGGCATGGCAGTGTCACGCTGTTCTTCACATGATTGGCTTTGACGAACAGAGTCACACAGGTGAGCAACTGCTAAAAGTAATTCGTAAAGAAATCAGAGCATGGCTTACTCCACGAAAAGTGGAAATGGGAACCATTGTGACTGACAATGGGAAGAAATTCTTGCATGCACTGCGACTGGGAAGGCTTAGCCATGCGCCCTGCATGGCACACATGTTCAATCTGGTTGTGAAGCAGTTCCTGAATTGTTCCCCCCATTTGCCAGACATCCTAACAATGGGAAGGAAACTTTGTATGCACTTCATCCACTTGTACACCGAAAAGCACGCCCTCCTTGAGCTGCAGCGTCAGAACGGTATCCCCCAACAAAGTCAGATTTTTTACGTTGCCACACATCGGAATTCCACCCTCCATATGTTGGATCGACTGAACGAACAGTGAAAAGCCATCACCGATTTCTTGATGATCCACATGGATAGGGATACTCCCCTGTGTAACTTGAATGTGAACCAGTGGCAGCTCATACGTGACATCTGCCGTTTGCTCAGGCCCTTTGAGAAAGATATATTATTGGTAAGTCGCCAGGATTATGGGATGAACGACATCATTCCACTGCTTCATTTCTGACAACACATGTTGGAAATGATGGCTGGTCAGGGCGCTGGAGACGAGGCACCTAGATTTTACGGTCACATGAACCCTGTGGGGGCTGAACTGGAGGAGGAGGATGAGGGGGAGGGGCACAGTGGAGCACAGTTTAGGTTTCACCAAATTAGCGTTTTTTCTAGTAATCTGACAGGAGAGGAGTAGCAGGAGAAGCCAGAGGAGCTAGAGGGGTATGAGGAAGGCGAGACAGAGGACCCAGACACACCGTGGCAGTATGCAGTAGAGATAGAGAAAGTGAGTCCCTCCAAGTCGCTTGCACAAATGGCACGATGCATGCTCACTTGCTTGTGAAGTGACAGCTCAATTGTCACCATTCGGCAGCGGGATGACTTCTGGATCTCCACCTTATTGGACCCTCGCTACCGCCACAAAATAGGGGTCTTTTTTACACCCACTCAGAGGGCGTACAAAGTGACCTACTACAGAGGCATCCTACGTAGTCAGTTCAGCGCCATCGTCCATCCTCTCGCAGGTCTGAATCGGGGGCCCCCTATGCTCACCTTCCACTGCCATGGCTGCTGTGGAGGGGTGGGGTGGCAGGAGCACTACCAGCTCCATTAGCAGAAGAGTTTACAGTCATTGATGAGTAGTCATCAGCAGCAGATAGACATGGAGCAGGACCTGAACCAGCAGGTGGTGGCATACCTTGACATGCCCATGCCAACACACCTTGAAGATTCGCTGGATTACTGGGCAGCCAAACTTGATTTGTGGCCTCAACTAGCAGAGTTTGCCCTGGAAAAGCTATCCTGCCCGGCCAGTAGTGTGCCACCAGAGTGGGTGTTTTGTGTGGTGGGGGCCATAGTCAATCCAAGAAAAAGTTGTCTGTCCACAAAAAATGTGGAGAGACTGACCTTTGTTAAGATGAATCAGGCATGGATAAGCCAGGATTTCCACCCACCAATGCCTGATGCATCAGAGTAGATTGACCATTGTGCCACACCAACACTTCACAAATATGGATAGTGCCAAACAGATTTGCTGCTCCCCAGTTACAAACATTCCTCCGCATCAGACATTTTTTCATCCATCTTCGTCACCGGGTACTGGTATTGCCACCCACCACACCACTCTATCACCGGGTCACTTTCAGGACTCCTGATGCCGCTGCTGCCACCTCCAGGCTGTGCCATTCATCCCCTATATGGTATCCTAATGCTTAAGCCACCTCCAGGCTGTGCCATTCAGACACTGTATGGTCTCCTTATGCTTCAGCCACCTCCAGACTGTGTCATTCAGCAAATATGTGGTCTCCTCATGCTTCAGCCTACTTCAGGCTGTGCCATTCAGCCACTATATGGTCTCCTCATGCTTCAGCGAACTCCAGCCTGTGCCATTCAGCCACTATATGGTTTCCTCATGCTGCCACAAACTCCAGGCTGTGCCATTTAGCCACTATATGGTGTCATCATGCTTCAGCAAACTCCAGGCTGTGCCATTCAGCCACTATATGGTCTCCTCATGCTTCAGCCACCTCCAGGCTCTGCCATTCAGACACTATATAGTCTCTTCATGCTGCCACAAACTGCAGGCTGTGCCATTCAGCCACTATATGGTCTCCTCATGTTGCCACCTCCACGCTGTGTCATTCAGCCACTATATGGTCTCCTCATGCTCCAGCCACCTCCAGGCTTTGTCATTCAGCCACTATATGGTCTCCTCATGCTTCAGCCACCTCCTGGCTGTCCAAATCAGCCACTATATTGTTACGCCGAGCGCTCCGGGTCCCTGCTCCTCCCCGGAGCGCTCGCGGCCTTCTCCTCTAAGCAGCGCCCCAGTCTGACCCGCTAACCGGGAGCGCTGCACTGACATTCATGATGGGGATGCGATTCGCATAGCGGGACACGCCCGCTCGCGAATCGCATCCCAAGCCACTTACCCGTCCCGATCCCCGGCTATCATGTTCTGGCGCGTGCGGCTCCGCTCTCTAGGGCGCGTGCGCGCCAGCTCTCTAAGATTTAAAGGGCCAGTGCACCAGTGATTGGTGCCTGGCCCAATCAGTCTGATTAGCTTCCACCTGCTCCCTGTCCATATAACCTCACTTCCCCTGCACTTCCTTGCCGGATCTTGTTGCCTTAGTGCCTAGAGAAAGCTACTACTGTGTTTACCATTACTGTGTTCCTGACCTCCTGCTATTACTATTGACTACGAACCTTGCCACCTGCCCCGACCTTCTGCTACGTCTGTCCTTGCTTCTGCCTAGTCCTTCTGTCCCACGCCTTCTCAGCAGTCAGCGAGGTTGAGCCGTTGCTGGTGGATACGACCTGGTTGCTACCGCCGCAGCAAGACCATCCCGCTTTGCGGCGGGCTCTGGTGAAACCACGCCAATCCCTCGCTGACACAGAGGATCCACATCCAGCTTGCCGAATCATAACAGTAGATCCGGCCATGGATCCCGCTGACGTGCCGCTGCCAAGTATCGCTGACATATCCACGGTGGTCGCCCAGCAATCCCGACTGATCGCCCAACAAGGTCACCAGCTGTCGCACTTGACCACCATGTTTCAGCAACTTCAGTCGCAGCTACAGCAGCTGCTACAGCAGCAACCATCTCCTCCTCCAGCTCCTGCACCTCCTCCGCAGCGAGTGGCCGCTCCTAACCTCCGCTTGTCCCTGCCGGACAAATTTGATGGGGACTCTAGACTCTGCCATGGTTTCCTGTCACAATGTTCCCTACATTTGGAGATGTTGTCGGACCAATTTCCTACAGAACGGTCGAAGGTGGCTTTCGTGGTTAGTCTCCTGTCTGGGAAAGCTTTGTCATGGGCCACACCGCTCTGGGACTGCGATGATCCTGTCACCGCCACTGTACAGTCCTTCTTCTCTGAGGTTCGCAGTGTCTTCGAGGAACCAGCCCGAGCTTCTTCTGCCGAAACTGCCTTGCTAAACCTGGTCCAGGGTAGTTCTTCTGTAGGCGAATAAGCCATCCAATTTCGTACCCTCGCCTCTGAATTATCTTGGAACAACGAGGCTCTCTGCGCGACCTTTAAAAAAGGCCTATCCAGTAACATCAAAGATGTGCTGGCCGCACGAGAAATTCCTGCCAACCTGCATGAACTTATCCATTTGGCCACCCTCATTGACATGCGTTTTTCTGAAAGACACCAGGAGCTCCGCCAGGAAAAAGACCTTGATCCCTGGGCACCTCTCTCACGGTATCCTTTGCAATCTACCCCTGTGCCTCCCACCGAGGAGGCTATGCAAGTGGATCGGTCTCGTCTGACCCTTGAAGAGAGGTCTCGCCGTAGGGATAAAAATCTATGTCTGTACTACGCTAGTACCGAACATTTCTTGGTGGATTGCCCTATTCGTCCTCCACGTCTGGAAAACGCACGCACCCAGCTCACGTGGGTGTGGCGTCTCTTGGTACGAAGTCTGCTTCTCCATGTCTCACTGTGCCCGTGCCGATTTCTCCTTCTGCCAACTCCTCCTTCTCAGCCGTGGCCGTCTTGGACTCTGGTTCTTCTGGAAATGTTATTCTGGCCTCTTTGCTTGATAGGTACTGCATCCCGGTGACCCGTCTCGTCAAGCCGCTCTACATTCCTTCGGTCAACGGAGTTAAGTTGCACTGACCTGTGCGTTACCGCACAGAGCCCCTGCTTATGAACATTGGACTGCATCACGAGAAAATTGAATTTTTGGTCCTGCCCAACTGCACCTCTAAAGTCCTCCTCGGTCTGCCATGGCTCCAGCATCATTCTCCCACCCTTGACTGGACCACCGGGGAGATCAAGAATTGGGGTCCTGCTTGCCGCAAGAAATGCCTCAGGTCTGCTCCCAGCCCTGTCTGTCGGGCCTCAGTGTTTCCTCCTGTGCCTGGTCTCCCCAAGGCCTATCAAGACTGTGCCGTGCCTCCTCTTAGCCCCCGTCCTGGTGACACTCTGCCCTGTGACATGCTTCTCCCTCTGCCCCCCTCCCCATTCCTTCTGAACTACCTGCCGCTGGTGTAGCTACCCAGGACTTCTTTTTCCAGAAGGAGACTCAAGAGGCGTCCCCTATTTTCTCGTCTCTTTTGAAGGGACAAGGAGACAAAAAGAGGGGGAGACCTAAGGGGGGGGGTACTGTTACGCCGAGCGCTCCGGGTCCCTGCTCCTCCCCGGAGCGCTCGCTGCGTTCTCCTCTATGCAGCGCCCCGGTCGGACCCGCTGACCGGGAGCGCTGCACTGACATTCATGATGGGGATGCGATTCGCATAGCGGGACGCGCCCGCTCGCGAATCGCATCCCAAGCCACTTACCCGTCCCGGTCCCCGGCTATCATGTTCTGGCGCGCGCGGCTCTGCTCTCTAGGGCGCGCGCGCGCCAGCTCTCTGAGATTTAAAGGGCCAGTGCACCAGTGATTGGTGCCTGGCCCAATCAGTCTGCTTAGCTTCCACCTGCTCCCTGTCCATATAACCTCACTTCCCCTGCACTTCCTTGCCGGATCTTGTTGCCTTAGTGCCTAGAGAAAGCTACTACTGTGTTTACCATTACTGTGTTCCTGACCTCCTGCTATTACTATTGACTACAAACCTTGCCGCCTTCCCCGACCTTCTGCTACGTCTGACCTTACTTCTGCCTAGTCCTTCTGTCCCACGCCTTCTCAGCAGTCAGCGAGGTTGAGCCGTTGCCGGTGGATACGACCTGGTTGCTACCGCCGCAGCAAGACCATCCCGCTTTGCGGCAGGCTCTGGTGAAAACCAGTAGCAACCCTAGAACCGGTCCACCGACACGGTCCACGCCAATCCCTCGCTGACACAGAGGATCCACATCCAGCTAGCTGAATCATAAAATATATGATCTCTTCATGCTTCAGCCACCTCCAGACTGTGCTATTCAGCCACTATATGGTCTCCTCATGCTTCAGCCACCTACAGGCTGTGCTATTCTGCCACTATATAGTCTCCTCATGCTTCAGCCACCTCTAGGCTCTGTCATTTAGCCAATATATGGTTTACTGATGCTGCTGGGCCTGGACCTAAAAAAAATTTATGGTAGCACTAGCTACCATAAATCTTCAATTTACATTTCAAAATTCATCTTTTAATCTTAGGGATTGTGAAGCCCTAGTGTCTACTCATGCTGCTGCCAGCTCCAGGCTGTGTTATTCAGCAACTATATAGTCTCCTCATGCTGCCAACACCTCCACGCTGTGTCATTTAGCCACTGTATGGTCTCCTCATGCTGCCAACACCTTTACGTTATGTCATTCAGCCACTATATGGTCTCCTCATACTGATGCCACCTTCAGGCTCCATCACTGTGCCACTCTGCGTCAGTGATTCTAATAACAATGCCTGTAATCTGCATGTCATACTGAATAACAGTATTATTTCACTACCCCAACACACTCCATATGCGTGTTAGAACAAAGCAAAGTGTTCTACACCCCTATTGAGGTAGGCCAGAAATAGCCGTCGGGCCCGGCCTCTAACAGCCGTCGGTGCCCGTGGCTAATAGCGAGTGGCACTGATCGCGGTGCCTTATACTATTAACCCTTTAGATGCAGCATTCAAAGTTGAACGCAGCGTCTAAAGTGAAAGTAAATCATTGCCGGTTAGCTCAGGGGGCTGTTAGGGATGTCCGTGGCGGAATCACGGCATCCCAAACTGCTGTGAGAAAGCAGGAGGAACCCTTACCTTGCCTCCTGGTGTCCGATCGCCGAATGACTGCTCAGTGCCTGAGATCCAGGCATGAGCATTCAAGTGGCAGAATCATTGCTCAATGGTTTCCATACGCGGAAAAATAAAAAAGTTATAGGGGTCAGAAGATGACAATTTTAAACGTATACATTTTCCTGCATGTAGTTATGATTTTTTCCAGAAGTACGACAAAATAAATCCTACATTAGTAGGGTATAATTTTAATCGTATGAACCTACAGAATAAAGAGAAGTTGTCATTAATACCCAAAAATTTACTGTGTGGAAACGGAAGCCCCCAAAAATTACAAAATGGCGTTTTTTGTTTTTTTTTCAATTTTGTCTCACAATGATTTTTTTTTCCGTTTTGCAGTAGATTGTTGGGTAAAATGAACTGACGTCATTACAAAATAGAATTGGTGGCACAAAAAATAAGCCATCATATGGATTTTTACATAAGCCATCATATGACTTTTTAAAGGTAAGGAGGAAAAAACGAAAATGCAAAAACGGGAAAACCCTGGGTCCTTAAGAGGGTAATATAGATTCAAACTGAAATTAATTTTTTCGGAGAATTCGGCGAATTGGCTGAATCACATTTTTTTTAAGTTTGCTCATCTCTAGTGACTATTGTCAACCCCTGTCGAAAATTTTCTCCTTATATTTCCTTAGGTTTTTCTTAGGGAAATCATGTTATTAATATGAACTGAATGTGTGTCCTGATCTTTAAACTATAATGGGAGTACTATGTTTGAGTGGATTCTGTATCCGTAGTTCATTCATTACTTAATATAACCCACACGACAGTAGGAGGTCCTGTTGTTAACTAAGATGCACCTAGGACTACCATCGTGAATTATAGGGAAATGAGTATGGGACATATGGATCTATCAATATGTCATTGAAGCCTGATTATGGAACATGAGTTTGTACTCTCAAAGACGTCATGAGATATGAGGAGTAATACACTGACATTTGTGATTACATACCCCTTCATAAGGACTTGGACGTATTTGTTACAGTAGACTATTGATAATTTTCCCTACTGAATGAGAAGTGAGAGGTGCTTCATATATCATGTTTGATGATCAGTATTTTAGAGTACCACGTTTAGTGGAGAAGATGGTATGACTACTGTAGAGCCATAGGAATGAGGTTATATTTATCCATGTGGACTTCTGTGCTCCAATTAGGGAGAATATATAGTAATTATTAATCATCTTTATTATTAAGGCTGGCACTTGTGCATGTTATATACAATATATGTATATTCTCCTGAAAGCAGGAGACATAGAGATTCATATGGAATGGATTGTAATCATTTTTTTAAAGAATGTTCTACTGATGCAGAGATGTACATATAAACATGTGAGCAATATAGATTCCATTTGCATACAGAATTGCTATCAAATTGCTAACAAATGTCAACATCAAATGTCATGAATGAAAGAGAATTGATGTATACTGTGCAAGAACAAGATTATGAATTAAGATGTAAACCCACATGCAAGCGCAGTACACTTTTCATCTGAGTATCAGAAGAACATGGGATGCCAGCTCCGGATCATGTGAGTGCTTACATGACTGGAACACCAACGCCTTGAGATGACAGCTGGGGATGACATAATCTATTCACAGGCTGTTTAAGGTTCCTATTGGACTACTATAGAACAGGTAAAGGTAATACACACCTGAGCATTGGTCCGTTTTGTTGAATTGTGATTGGCAGAGTATTTGTCACGCTGTCATGACGCCACGTACCTAGTACATATAAGGTCGGGGAAAACGCGAGGAGGGGTGTTTGCCATATATTCCTCCTGAGGATGGTGCTGGTGCACCAAAACTAGTAGAGGGGGTGAATAATTGATTTTATTAGCAATCACAGTAGTGTCAAGGGGGACTGCAGACCCAATTGTCAGTTTATAAGTTGCATGGTTTTAAAATCACTAGTCATTATTATTTTACAACATAAGAATAAAAGTTATATTTAAAAAAAAAAAAGGGGGGGGGGGGCTTATCCTAAAGGGATCTTGTCCCCTTGGCTTGTGCCCTGGCTTTTTAACATAGAAACATAGAATTTGCCGGCAGATAAGAACCATTTGGCCCATCTAGGCTGCCCAGTAATTCTGAATCCTATCAATAGTCCCTGGCCCTATCTTATATGAAGGATAGCCTTATATTTATCCCATGCATGCTTAAACTCCTTCACTGTATTTCCAGCAGACACTTCTGCAGGAAGGCTATTCCATGCATCCACTACTTTCTTAGTAAAGTAGTATCTCTATATATTATTTTTAAACCTTTTCCCCTCTAATTTAAAACGATGTCCTCTTGTGGTAGTTTTCTTCTTTTAAATATGCTCTCCTCCTTTACCGTGTTGATTTATGTATTTAAAAGTTTTTATCATATCTCCTCTGTCTCTTTTCGCTTTTCAATGATTAACTCTGTGAAGGAGACAAAATAGTCTGTGACTTGTTAGTTGTAGGTCATGTTGAGGATAGGATTATTTTGGGCCTAGGGAGGCATTTGGCTGAAATGATGGTAGGTATCTATGTCTGTTACCTGAGGTCTAGATCTGCTCCACTGGAACACAGAAAGAAGCTGGCAAATCTCTCAGTTGTGCTGAAGAGGTCTCAGCATACAAAGAAGAAAATTAAAATAAAGGCACTATACATACATAATAGCTGCAATTTTAATGGAAAGCCATAGGGATATTGAATTATGGTACAGAGTACAGAGAGATTCAGATAAAATAAGATAATGCCCATACATTTTTCTATTGAGTACAGAACCAGCGGCCTTTGTTTTTTTTTTTTTTTTTTTTTTTTTTCTACACTGACTCTATAGCAGCCTAACAAGTAGAATAAAGGCTTCCCTCTTCTGTATTGATAATACTTTAAACTTCTTCATACTTTATGTAAATGCATACAATGTTCGCTATTTCATTGAGCAGCACCTTTCTTGTAAAACTTACATATAAGCCTAAATATTTCAGCTGCAATCTTCCTAATGCCATAATGATGTATTTTAGCAATATTTTATTAATATGTTCCTATAACAGCACAACCATAAAATTCAGTCCAACTTCCAAATACCTGTGTAACCTTTAATATTCTTCAGTAAAAACTGACAAAGATATTTATTTCACATTTAGATATATCCAAATACAATCACAAGCACCGGCGCTTAGATTTTATTCCTTGCTCAGTCTTTCATGCCCTGAGTGAGACAGAGTTTTGATACATAAATGATTTAGATTTAAATGGCAAAAGAAAAATTCTTATCTATAACAAATGCCAGAGAGCAATGACGCAGAAGACCCTTTGTAAACAATGTTCTTTTCCATACTGTCACATGGCACTTCATAATAATTTTTAAAAGTATACTATAATTTAACTGCATTTTAGCATATATAGTAATGGCAACAACACCTGAACCAACCCCTCATTGTTCTACTAAATCAAATTTAGCCCCTTTTCAAGAGATAGAACCTTTTGAACAGATTGAAGAGTGGATGCCGGAGCTAAACTGCTGTTTGAAAATTCTACCAAATGCCAAACGAGCAAATATCCTGCTGCTTTTCTCTCCGACAGTTGGCTTTTAACCCACATGGTGCATTTCCAGCTTCACACACTGGATATAGTAGGCTGTGTAATACAGTGCACTGTGCAGCAGAGGACAGCCGGTATCTTGCATTCCGAGTTTCCAGCAGACCCCTCTCTTTATCATGGGGAATCCTTCACCCATTTTATTGAGCTTTTTCTTGCTTTAGATTCACTATGCACATATTTTTTTATTTTCCAAGTTCATCCATTGGCAGGATGAACTCACATAGGTAAGGACAGGAAGTGAAAAATTTTAAAAACAGAGGCTAGGGGTCAGCAAATAAATTTTGTCCGGTCCACTGACCTCCCTGGGATTTATAATCTTCCACACAAATTGCATTCCTTAAATTCCATCTTAACTTAGATGTAGCAATGACATGACACCTCTGAAAATGCTATATATAGTAGTTCACAGGTTGGATATGGCTGAATCACAATAGTTACTGTTGGCAGAAGGCATCCAGAGGAACTCCTCCACACTCTTTGAACTGTGGCAGGGGGTTTGCACTGAAGGTGGTGGTATATGTAGTTTCCCTAGGGCAATCCCTGTGTTGGTGTCTTGGCTGATGCTGTTTGGAGGGTCATTGGTGGTTGTGTGCAAAAAGAGAGCCAAACAGAAATGTAACCAGAGCACAAGTCCCGGTTTTCATTACTGGTAGTCAGAGAAAATCAACTGAAATGAAGACACAGTTCTTTACATTAGAATAATCAGACTTAGCTGTGGCTGAACCAGGGTGCACATGTCCAGGATTACTCTTCTCTGACAATCTATCACATTAAGAAAAGCTGACATTGCACCACTCTCAGCAGAGAGGGTACTCTTACACTTAGGCTAAGCTTCCACTTGTTTTTTTCTCCTGCGTTTTTTTGTGTAAAAGAAAAAACGCCAGAACAAACACCAGTGCAATTTCTTGCGTCTGTCGTTTTTTCTGGCGTTTTTGCATTTGAGTAGAAATTGCATGTTTGGCCTTTTTGGCGTTTTTTTCAAAATTTGTTGGGTATCAAAGAAAAAGAAAAAAAAAAGGATGCAGTAGCGATGGAAAAAATGTATGATGGGAGTAGTACTTCCTGTACTAAAAGACAGATCGCCCCGGGTGTCACTCCTGACACCTGATGCGATCGTCCATAATATAGCAGAGATGCAGAGTGGCTCAGAACAGCACTCGCATCTCTGCACTATACTCCAGGCCGGCCAGTGATGTGAATAGAAATTCATATCACTCATTCATATTTTCCGCCCAGAGTGAGGATTGGCCGGATGGTGGCAGCCAATCACAGCTCTCAGAGGGAAATATGAATGGTGAGTGGCCACCCGGAGTACAGAGCAGAGATGCGAGTGAAGGAGAAAGCCACTCCTCATCTCAGGGATGAAGTATGATCGCAGGGGGTGTCAGGAGTGACACCCGCTGTGATCTGTCCTTAACTGAAGGTACTACTGCTCCCAACATGGAGCACCGGTCTTTCCCGGTCAGCACTGCTCCCAACATGGGAGCTGTAGTACCTGCATTAATAGACAGATCACAGCAAGAGTCACTCCTGACACTTACTGTGATCCTCCTGTGTAATGTACAGATGCGGCCGGCCGCTCTTCTATGGTCCCCTGCACTGACGTATATATACACCTATTCATATTTCCCACAGAGAGTTGTGATCAGCTGGAACCATCTGGCCAATCACAGCTCTCTGCGGGAAATATGAATAAGTGAATATATACGGCAGTGCAGGGGACCATAGAAGAGCGGTCGGCTGCATCTATACATTATAAAGGAGAAACACAACGGGTGTCAGAAGTGACACAGGTATCTCCATTACTTTTTTGGATCTCTAAAGTCCAAAAAAAGAATAAAAACATCCTGCAAAAAGTTAAAACCCACATGTCGTTTTCTTCTGTTGGAATAAAGACGCCATAATTTCAGGGGAAAAAACACCATGGGCTCAACATGCTGCGACTTTGCAAAACCGCCAAGGAGCTGAAAAACGCCAAAAAAAGAATGAAAAAATGGCAAAAGGATAAAAAAAATGCCAAACTGGAACATGAAAAGTGGAAAAAGAATTTTGCAATTTCTCATTGATTAGCAGCTAACATCTAGCCGCAGCTGTGCAGCAGAGTTGGCGTTTCCACCCCCCCCCTCCCCCAAAAAAAAAAAAAAACAAGTGGAAACTAAGTCTTATACTCTACACTAAGCTGAATTTTATCATAGTAGAGAGGCTGGGCCAGAGCAAGTGTCAGCATTACTTTAACCCCTTGGGGACCAAGCCCATTTTGACCCTAATTACCAGAGCATTTTTTGCAATTCTGATCACTGTCAATTTATGCATTAATAACTCTGGGATGCTTTTACTTATAAATTTGATTCAGAGAGAGTTTTTTCATGACATATTCTACTTTATGTTAGCGGTAAATTTTCGTCGATACTTGAATCATTTCTTGGTGAAAAATTCCAAAATGTCATGAAAAATTTTATAATTTAGCATTTTTTGAAATTTGATGCTCTCTGCTTGTAAGGAAAATAGACATACCACATAAATAATATATTGATTCACATATACAATATGTCTACTTTATGTTTCCATCATAAAGTTGACATGTTTTTACATTTTGAAGACATCAGAGGGCTTCAAAGTATAGCAGCAATTTTCACATTTTTCAAGTAAATTTCAAAATCTGAATTTTTCAGGGACCAGTTCAGTTTTGAAGTGAATTTGAAGGTCTTTATGTTAGAAATACCCCATAATGAACCCCATTATAAAAACTGCTCAACGTATTCAAAATGAGATAAAATTTAAATCAATACCAGTGCTGAATATTTATTAAATAGATAAAAATGAACAATTGGGAATAAAAAGGAATAAAATGAGGTGTCACTAAAATAAGTGATGATGTTCTGAAGGTGGCGTTCTCCTAGAGGCAAGAAGGAGCAACGAAGGTGCTATAGTGCACATATGGCTAGCGTAGTTCCAATGAATCCTTAGTGGGGGGAATGAGCGAGGATAACGGTTGCGGCAGTGTGAACCTGCTAGTAATTGAGACTGTACAGCAAAAGAGGAAACAATTGATTGTGGTTGGAAAGGTTGTTATTCAGAAAGAATACGTATCTAAAGATAGCACTAATAGTCCGGTGTGCGGCTCTCTCTACATAGATGTCCTTTTGAATTTATTTGTAGTGTATTTATTGTCATAAATAATACTTTTGGTAGATCCAGGGATGTCAATCCACTTCTTCGGTGTTTCAAGTAGCTCTCCTGTACTGTGATCCGAACGGTCTGAGAGACAGCCCCAGCCGATGGCGTCTCTACCAGAACCCGTTCCAGCTGCATGATAACGAGTGGGTAATCCTGAGTTTGCGTTGTTCCAGTGACGTCATTATAGGTGCGAGAGAGGACGAAAAAAGCTGTATTCAAAATGACATTCAGAAAGTTTGTTAACCCTTTAGGTGTTTCACAGGAATAGCAGCAAAGTGGAGGTGAAAATTCTAAATCTTCATTTTTTACACTTACATGTTCTTGTAGACCCAATTTTTTTAATTTTTTACAAGGGGTAAAAGGAGAAAAAGCCCCCCAAAATATCTAACCCAATTTTTCTCGCGTAAGGAAATACCTCATATGTGGATGTAAAGTGCTCTGTGGGCGCACTAGAGGGCTCAGGAGAGAAAGAGAGACAATGGGATTTTGGAGAGCGAATTTTGCTGAAATGGTTTTTGAAGGGCCAGATGTTGCCAAAGTGCCTGGACACTCTCAGCATGCTTTGAATTGACATCTGGAGCGCTACAGTTTGGACACCACTGTATAGTGGTCTACAAACAGTGCCCTTCCAGATGTTGCAAACTTTCAGGAGGAGGGTCCCCTTTCATGCCTCCTGCCACGGATCGCCGATTCACTGATGTATCCTGGCTTAGCTAGGCTATATCAGTGGATCACTGATTACACTGTATAATGCTATTCCATAGGCATAGCATCATACAGTGAATGTAATACAACGATTGCATATAAAAGTCCCCTATTAGGACTTGAAAAGTGGAAAATTAAAAATAAAATAATGTTTGTAAAAATATATAAACCCCCCTCCCCTAATAATGAATTGAGACCCAGCTTCACCCTACTCTGCACAATTCCCCAAATTCTGCTTGACATCTCCTTGGACCACTCAAATGTGGTCAAGAGAAAACAAAAAGAATGAGACAGGAGAGAGCACAGGGGGGTGCTATCAGACAGAAGAGCACAGAGGAGTACTATCTGACATGAGAGAGCACAGTGGAGTACTATCAGACAGGAGAACAGAGGAGTCCTATCAGACAGGAGGGAGCACAGAGGAGTACTATCAGACAGGAGAGAGCACAGAGGAGTCCTATCAGACAGGAGAGAGCACAGAGGAGTGCTATCAGACAGGTCAAGACATAGAGGAATAATGTCAGACAGGAAAGAGCACAGAGGAGTCCTATCAGACAGGAAAGAGCACAGAGGAGTACTATCAGACAGAAGAAAGCACAAAGGAATACTATCAGACAGGAGAGAGCACAGAGGAGTACTATCAGACAGGAGAGAGCACAGAGGAGTCCTATCAGACAGGAGAGAGCACAGAGGAGTACTATCAGACAGAAGAGAGCACAGAGGAATACTATCAGACAGGAGAGAGCACAGAGGAGTACTATCAGACAGGAAAGAGCACAGAGGAGTGCTATCAGACAGGAGAGAGCACAGAGGAGTCCTATCAGACAGGAGAGAGCGCAGAGTGCTATCAGACAGGAGAGAGCACAGAGGGGTACTATCATCAGGCATGAAGATGCCTGATGAAGCAGTCTTACTGTGAAACACATTGCATTATGTGTGAATAAACTTGAGATCCTTTTACCTAGTTTGTCCAGCGCCTCTTAATCCCGTTGCCACATTGGAGGAATTTGTGCTTATATATTTGAAGTTGATGTGGAGCAGTTACAGGCACTCAAATCATCACTTTGTTTCATAGTTACACTTGGTGAAGTGTTACTATATGTGGTAAGCGCCAATTTTATTTCACCAATCCTTGTTACATACGGGGCGCTGTCTGTGTCATGATTCAGTGTTTAAAGTCCTAAACAGGTGGTTTCCCATGGAGTACTCTGTTTTATTCAAATGAATGGAAGTGAAATAGTTCTGAAGTGCTCATAGGTCCTTGATTTATTTTATTAGACATTTATTCTATGTTTTAAAGGCACTTGTATTGATTGTCTAATGCACACAAAACAGAGACAGAAGGTAAGGAGAAGTGGAAAGTAAAATAATACATATTGATTGTACTAGAAGCATCACAGCAAAAGGATTCACTTCTGCAAATCTCTTTGAGATGTAGAAGAGACCATGGGACGTCTATGCTTCACATCACAGAACAATTAAATACCACAGTTCTAGTTTATTGCAAAAATATCTCCCTTGTGTCATATTGACACCCATAAGGGAGTGCAGAAAAAATCCTGTCATCAACAGGGAAACTCAATAATATAATTAAACACCATAGAAAAAAAAAAGTTCAAACAGCACCTTTATAAAATGTATATACATCTTTATTAAACACATATTCAAGTAAAAACATGTATCATGCAGCAAGGGAGAAGTAACAAGGATGGGTATCCAATACTACAAAAGGGGCAATAGGTTGCTCAGAAAAATATATTATTGTAACCGCTCATGGTCCAACGAAAAAATTAATAACATGTACAAACATGCAGAATCTCAAGTACAACAAAGGTATTTCCTTTATAATATACATACATTGAATATGGGCTTATGTCAGTATAGTATATCTATGGGGATAGCCATTCGCTATTCCCACCCAGAGCGCAAGGTATATTTAAACATAATTGCAAATGCATCACATATATAAGATAGGCATTGGGTAAATGCAGACATAGTCCATACGGAAGAAAATGAGCGATCACATCAGCATACTGAAATAACCTTACCCATGTGGGAGAGCAGCCACCGCCCCGACCCCTACGATCGTTTAGGTTTCCCTTTCTCAAGAGGCACTAATAGTAACAGTCACTATCGGAATTTATATGGTGAATCAATAAACTAAATTACTTACAGCAGTGTGTCATCACGCTGGCGCCTGCGTACTACTCTGCCGGAACTATCTGGGAGCCCTACTTCCAGCGTCTCCATCCCAGTGCGAAGGCCCGGGGAACAATCATTTCCGGGCATGCGCACAAGGACTTCTGTCACGTCGGGGAGCCACGTCACGGACGGGGAAGATTAGCGCAGGCGCACTAAAGAACACTGCTGTATTAGAGTGCGGGGAACGTCTGCATTGACCCAATGCCTATACACAGTAAGCGGTTCACATGATAACATGTAAGTGACATTTAGTGTATGTGAAAATAGTGAAAAAATAATAAGAAAACACCACAATTACAACGCATATGACAATATATATCAATCCAGAAACAATAAAATAAATATTAAACACAAATCAAAATATATAGTGTTATGTGACATCCAAGTCACATTAAAGGTTTTTTTTTATTTGTTTTTTTTATAATATATATATTTTTTGTAAATAGTAAACAATACTGTGAATGTGTCTATGTGTAAATCCCATATGTGTGATATAACTCTATTATATATGCAAGAGAACGTGCAGCAAATATATATATATATAACGGTGTCATTGCCATTCATTCAATAGCAATCCCGATTATTAATTGTGAATAATATGATTAAAAAAAACACCGATAAACCTAGATGCACCTACTGTGACATGTGACCGACTAAACACTGACCCATTAGGTATATATCCAATATAATATTAAGTTAGATGATATATCAGAAGATCCCCATAAATATTCCCAGACCGAAAAAAATTCCGATAAATTGGCTGACCTACAACCATGTGGATTCGACTCCTAAAAGACAACTAAGACATACGTTAGAACATAACAACTGTTAAAAAACTATATACCATACATGGTAATAGAAGTGGATCAATGTGTGTGGGACATTTCTCTATATCTCCTATAGGTATAAACTGCACTAGGAAAAAGGAAAACTGAGGAAGAAAATAGGAAGAGCAAAATTTAAAATATATATATGGGAGAGGGGAGGGGAAAAAAAAGAAAAAAGAGGGGAAAAAAAGGAAAAAGGGGAAAACAAAAAAAAAGGGGGGGAAGAGAAGAGGAAAAAGAGAAAGGAGAAAAACAAGATAAAGGGGAAATATAACAATAAAGCCCTTATATGTCCCTAAACATACAGTTTATAAAGATCATATGATATCAGAGACAAAAGGACCAATGATAATGCGGATCTCACAAGGGGTCTGCAAAGACTTAAAGAACATCATATAAGTGTTCAATGGAAAGCTGCCGGCCAAGAGAGAGAACATCCTGATCTACCCACAGCTAAAGAGAACCAAATCCCTAAGTCTTATGATAACAACCTAATTCAGCCTTCACTGTATATGCCTCAACCTACAAAAAGGGGGAGAAGGAGAGCTGTTCGCTTAATCCGTTAGGAATCATTGTATTTAATACAATGATCCAACGGCACTCTTTCTGTGCCAATATTCATTTAAGATTCCCTCCTCGCATTCCTCCCTGAATTTTCTCAATGCCCCTCACTTTAAGCCCTTTAGGGTCACATACGTGTTTATCTCGAAAATGTCGGGGTAAAGTTTTCAAGGTGGAAACATCAGTACAGTTTTTTGCTGACAGTATATCCCGTGCATGTTCCCGCACACTGTTACGCCGAGCGCTCCGGGTCCCCGCTCCTCCCCGGAGCGCTCGCTTCACTCTCCCCGCGGCAGCGCTCCGGTCACGTCCTCTGACCCGGGGCGCTGCGATTCCACTGCCAGCCGGGATGCGATTCGCGATGCGGGTAGCGCCCGCTCGCGATGCGCACCCCGGCTCCCCTACCTGACTCGCTCTCCGTCTGTTCTGTCCCGGCGCGCGCGGCCCCGCTCCCTAGGGCGCGCGCGCGCCGGGTCTCTGCGATTTAAAGGGCCACTGCGCCGCTGATTGGCGCAGTGGTTCCAATTAGTGTGTTCACCTGTGCACTTCCCTATATCACCTCACTTCCCCTGCACTCCCTTGCCGGATCTTGTTGCCTTAGTGCCAGTGAAAGCGTTCCTTGTGTGTTCCTTGCCTGTGTTTCCAGACCTTCTGCCGTTGCCCCTGACTACGATCCTTGCTGCCTGCCCCGACCTTCTGCTACGTCCGACCTTGCTTTTGCCTACTCCCTTGTACCGCGCCTATCTTCAGCAGCCAGAGAGGTGAGCCGTTGCTAGTGGATACGACCTGGTCACTACCGCCGCAGCAAGACCATCCCGCTTTGCGGCGGGCTCTGGTGAAAACCAGTAGTGGCTTAGAACCGGTCCACTAGCACGGTCCACGCCAATCCCTCTCTGGCACAGAGGATCCACTACCTGCCAGCCGGCATCGTGACAGTAGATCCGGCCATGGATCCCGCTGAAGTTCCTCTGCCAGTTGTCGCTGACCTCACCACGGTGGTCGCCCAGCAGTCACAACAGATAGCGCAACAAGGCAAACAGCTGTCTCAACTGACCGTTATGCTACAACAGTTACTACCACAGCTTCAGCAGTCATCTCCTCCGCCAGCTCCTGCACCTCCTCCGCAGCGAGTGGCCGCTCCTGGGATACGCTTATCCTTGCCGGATAAATTTGATGGGGACTCTAAGTTTTGCCGTGGCTTTCTTTCCCAATGTTCCCTGCATCTGGAGATGATGTCGGACCTGTTTCCCACTGAAAGGTCTAAGGTGGCTTTCGTAGTCAGCCTTCTGTCCGGAAAAGCCCTGTCATGGGCCACACCGCTCTGGGACCGCAATGACCCCGTCACTGCCTCTGTACACTCCTTCTTCTCGGAAATCCGAAGTGTCTTTGAGGAACCTGCCCGAGCCTCTTCTGCTGAGACTGCCCTGTTGAACCTGGTCCAGGGTAATTCTTCCGTTGGCGAGTATGCCGTACAATTCCGTACTCTTGCTTCAGAATTGTCCTGAAATAATGAGGCCCTCTGCGCGACCTTCAAAAAAGGCCTATCCAGCAACATTAAAGATGTTCTGGCCGCACGAGAAATTCCTGCTAATCTACATGAACTTATTCACCTAGCCACTCGCATTGACATGCGTTTTTCCGAAAGGCGTCAGGAACTCCGCCAAGATATGGACTCTGTTCGCACGAGGCGTTGCTTCTCCTCGTCTCCTCTCTCCTCTGGTCCCCTGCAATCTGTTCCTGTGCCTCCCGCCGTGGAGGCTATGCAGGTCGACCGGTCTCGCCTGACACCTCAAGAGAGGACACGACGCCGTATGGAGAACCTCTGCCTGTACTGTGCTAGTACCGAACACTTCCTGAGAGATTGTCCTATCCGTCCTCCCCGCCTGGAAAGACGTACGCTGACTCCGCACAAAGGTGAGACAGTCCTTGATGTCTACTCTGCTTCTCCACGTCTTACTGTGCCTGTGCGGATGTCTGCCTCTGCCTTCTCCTTCTCTACAGTGGCCTTCTTGGACTCTGGATCTGCAGGAAATTTTATTTTGGCCTCTCTCGTCAAAAGGTTCAACATCCCGGTGACCAGTCTCGCCAGACCCCTCTACATCAATTGTGTAAATAATGAAAGATTGGACTGTACCATACGTTTCCGCACGGAGCCCCTTCTTATGAGCATCGGATCTCATCATGAGAGGATTGAACTTTTGGTCCTCCCCAATTGCACCTCGGAAATTCTCCTTGGACTTCCCTGGCTTCAACTTCATTCCCCTACCCTGGATTGGTCCACTGGGGAGATCAAGAGTTGGGGGTCCTCTTGTTCCAAGAACTGTCTAAAACCGGTTCCCAGTAACCCTTGCCGTAACTCTGTGGTTCCTCCAGTAACCGGTCTCCCTAAGGCCTATATGGACTTCGCGGATGTTTTCTGCAAAAAACAAGCTGAGACTCTACCTCCTCACAGGCCTTATGATTGCCCTATCGACCTCCTCCCGGGCACTACTCCACCCCGGGGCAGAATTTATCCTCTCTCTGCCCCAGAGACTCTTGCCATGTCCGAATACGTCCAGGAGAATCTAAAAAAGGGCTTTATCCGTAAATCCTCCTCTCCTGCCGGAGCCGGATTTTTCTTTGTGTCCAAAAAAGATGGCTCCCTACGTCCTTGCATTGACTACCGCGGTCTTAATAAAATCACGGTTAAGAACCGCTACCCCTTACCCCTCATCTCTGAACTCTTTGATCGCCTCCAAGGTGCCCACATCTTCACTAAATTGGACTTAAGAGACGCCTATAACCTCATCCGCATCAGAGAGGGGGACGAGTGGAAAACGGCATTTAACACCAGAGATGGACACTTTGAGTATCTGGTCATGCCCTTTGGACTGTGCAACGCCCCTGCCGTCTTCCAAGACTTTGTCAATGAAATTTTTCGTGATCTGTTATACTCCTGTGTTGTTGTATATCTGGACGATATCCTAATTTTTTCTGCCAATCTAGAAGAACACCGCCAGCATGTCCGTATGGTTCTTCAGAGACTTCGTGACAACCAACTCTATGCCAAAATTGAGAAATGTCTGTTTGAATGCCAATCTCTTCCTTTTCTAGGATATTTGGTCTCTGGCCAGGGACTACAGATGGATCCAGACAAACTCTCTGCCGTCTTAGATTGGCCACGCCCCTCCGGACTCCGTGCTATCCAACGCTTTTTGGGGTTCGCCAATTATTACAGGCAATTTATTCCACATTTTTCTACCATTGTGGCTCCTATCGTGGCTTTAACCAAAAAAAATGCTGATCCCAAGTCCTGGCCTCCTCAAGCAGAAGACGCCTTTAAACGACTCAAGTCTGCCTTTTCTTCGGCTCCCGTCCTCTCCAGACCTGACCCTTCCAAACCCTTCCTATTGGAGGTTGATGCCTCCTCAGTGGGAGCTGGAGCTGTTCTTCTACAAAAAAATTCTTCCGGGCATGCTGTCACTTGTGGTTTTTTCTCTAGGACCTTCTCTCCAGCGGAGAGGAACTACTCCATCGGGGATCGAGAGCTTCTAGCCATTAAATTAGCACTTGAGGAATGGAGGCATCTGCTGGAGGGATCAAGTTCTCCTGTTATTATCTACACCGACCACAAGAACCTCTCCTACCTCCAGTCTGCCCAACGGCTGAATCCTCGCCAGGCCCGGTGGTCTCTGTTCTTTGCCCGATTTAATTTTGAGATTCACTTTGGTCCTGCCGATAAGAACATTAGGGCCGATGCTCTCTCTCGTTCCTCGGATGCCTCAGAAGTTGAACTCTCTCCGCAACACATCATTCCACCTGACTGCCTGATCTCCACTTCTCCTGCCTCCATCAGGCAGACTCCTCCAGGAAAGACCTTTGTTTCTCCTCGCCAACGCCTCGGAATCCTCAAATGGGGTCACTCCTCCCATCTCGCAGGTCATGCGGGTATCAAGAAATCTGTGCAACTCATCTCCCGCTTCTATTGGTGGCCGACTCTGGAGACGGATGTTGTGGACTTTGTGCGAGCCTGCACTATCTGTGCCCGGGATAAGACTCCTCGCCAGAAGCCCGCTGGTTTTCTTCATCCTCTGCCTGTCCCCGAACAGCCTTGGTCTCTGATTGGTATGGATTTTATTACTGATTTACCCCCTTCCCGTGGCAACACTGTTATTTGGGTGGTCGTTGATCGATTCTCCAAAATGGCACATTTCATCCCTCTTCCTGGTCTTCCTTCTGCGCCTCAGTTGGCTAAACAATTTTTTGTACACATTTTTCGTCTTCACGGGTTGCCTACGCAGATTGTCTCGGATAGAGGCGTCCAATTCGTGTCTAAATTCTGGAGGGCTCTCTGTAAACAACTCAAGATTAAATTAAATTTTTCTTCTGCATATCATCCCCAGTCCAATGGACAAGTAGAAAGGATTAACCAGATCTTGGGTGATTATTTGCGACATTTTGTTTCCTCCCGCCAGGATGACTGGGCAGATCTCCTCCCATGGGCCGAATTCTCGTATAACTTCAGGGTCTCTGAGTCTTCCTCCAAATCCCCATTTTTCGTGGTGTACGGCCGTCACCCTCTTCCCCCCCTCCCTACTCCCTTGCCCTCTGGTCTGCCCGCTGTGGATGAAATTTCTCGTGACCTTTCCATCATATGGAGAGAGACCCAAAATTCTCTCTTACAGGCTTCATCACGCATGAAGAGGTTCGCGGATAAGAAAAGAAGAGCTCCCCCCGTTTTTTCCCCTGGAGACAAGGTATGGCTCTCCGCTAAATATGTCCGCTTCCGTGTCCCTAGCTACAAGTTGGGACCACGCTA
The DNA here is from genome assembly GCF_029499605.1 of Hyla sarda. Classification (NCBI taxonomy): domain Eukaryota; kingdom Metazoa; phylum Chordata; class Amphibia; order Anura; family Hylidae; genus Hyla; species Hyla sarda. The sequence continues at coordinate 233,126,992 of NC_079189.1, read as the reverse complement.
TCTTGGTCCTTTCAAAATTTTGTGTCAAATTAATCCTGTCTCTTATAAACTTCTTCTTCCTCCCTCTCTTCGTATCCCTAATGCCTTTCACGTCTCTCTTCTCAAACCACTCATCCTCAACCGTTTTTCTCCCAAATCTGTTCCTCCCACTCCTGTTTCCGGCTCCTCGGACATCTTCTCGGTCAAAGAAATTTTAGCTGCCAAAAAGGTCAGAGGGAAAAATTTTTTTTTAGTGGACTGGGAGGGTTGTGGTCCTGAAGAGAGATCCTGGGAACCTGAGGACAACATCCTTGATAAAAGTCTGCTCCTCAGGTTCTCAGGCTCTAAGAAGAGGGGGAGACCCAAGGGGGGGGGTACTGTTACGCCGAGCGCTCCGGGTCCCCGCTCCTCCCCGGAGCGCTCGCTTCACTCTCCCCGCGGCAGCGCTCCGGTCACGTCCTCTGACCCGGGGCGCTGCGATTCCACTGCCAGCCGGGATGCGATTCGCGATGCGGGTAGCGCCCGCTCGCGATGCGCACCCCGGCTCCCCTACCTGACTCGCTCTCCGTCTGTTCTGTCCCGGCGCGCGCGGCCCCGCTCCCTAGGGCGCGCGCGCGCCGGGTCTCTGCGATTTAAAGGGCCACTGCGCCGCTGATTGGCGCAGTGGTTCCAATTAGTGTGTTCACCTGTGCACTTCCCTATATCACCTCACTTCCCCTGCACTCCCTTGCCGGATCTTGTTGCCTTAGTGCCAGTGAAAGCGTTCCTTGTGTGTTCCTTGCCTGTGTTTCCAGACCTTCTGCCGTTGCCCCTGACTACGATCCTTGCTGCCTGCCCCGACCTTCTGCTACGTCCGACCTTGCTTTTGCCTACTCCCTTGTACCGCGCCTATCTTCAGCAGCCAGAGAGGTGAGCCGTTGCTAGTGGATACGACCTGGTCACTACCGCCGCAGCAAGACCATCCCGCTTTGCGGCGGGCTCTGGTGAAAACCAGTAGTGGCTTAGAACCGGTCCACTAGCACGGTCCACGCCAATCCCTCTCTGGCACAGAGGATCCACTACCTGCCAGCCGGCATCGTGACACACACGAATACGTAATTGTCGCGTTGTTAAACCTATATAGATTTTGGAGCACTCGCACGTTGCAAAGTATACGACATGTGTGCTACTGCACAAGATATACTGTCGAATGTGATATTCTTGCAAACCTCCAGTTGACATAAACATTTTAGTTCGAACCATATTGGAACAAGCCAAGCAATCTCCACAGGGATAGAATCCCACTCTCGGTGTTGTGTCAGTAAGTGGATGAGGGATCTTGGGCACATAGTGACTTCTAACTAATAGATCTTTATAAGCTGTATGTTTAGGGACATATAAGGGCTTTATTTATTTCCCCTTTATCTTGTTTTTTCTCCTTTCTCTTTTTCCTCTTCTCTCCCCCCCCCCCCCTTTTTTGTTTTCCCCTTTTTCCTCTTTTTTTCCCTCCTTTTTCCTCTTTTTTCTTTTTTTTTCCTCTCCCCTCTCCCATATATATATATTTTTAATTTTGCTCTTCCTATTTTCTTCCTCAGTTTTCCTTTTTTCCTAGTGCAGTTCATCCCTATAGGAGATATAGAGAAATGTCCCACATACATTGATCCATTGGTCCCCGATTTCTATTACCATGTGTGGTATATAGTTTTTTAACAGTTATGTTCTAACGTATGTCTTAGTTGTCTTTTAGGAGTCTAATCCACATGGTTGTAGGTCAGCCATTTTATCAGAATTTTTTTTGGTCTGGGAATATTTATGGGGATCTTCTGATATCATCTAACTTAATATTATATTGGATATATACCTAATGGGTTAGTGTTTAGTCGGTCACAGGTCACAGTAGGTGCATCTAGGTTTATCGGTGTTTTTTTTAAATCATATTATTCACAATTAATAATCGGGATTGCTATTGAATGAATGGCAATGACACCGTTATATATATATTTACTGCACATTCTCTTGCATATATAATAGAGTTATATCACACATATGGGATTGACACATAGACACATTCACAGTATTGTTTACTAATTACAAAAAATATATATATTATTAAAAAAAAACTTTAATGTGACTTGGATGTCTCATGTCACATAACACTATGTATTTTGATTTGTGTTTAATATGTATTTTATTGTTTCTGGATTGATATATATTGTCATATGTGTTGTAATTGTGGTGTTTTCTTATTATTTTTTCACTATTTTCACATACACTAAATGTCACTTACATGTTATCATGTGAACCGCTTACTGTGTATAGGCATTTTGTCAATGCAGACGTTCCCCACACTCTAATACAGCAGTGTTCTTCAGTGCGCCTGCGCTAGGCTTCCCCATCCGTGACGTGGCTCCCCGACGTGACAGAAGTCCTTGTGCGCGTGCCCGGAAATAATTGTTCCCCGGGCCTGCGCACTGGGATGGAGACGCCGGAAGTGGGACTCCCAGATAGTTCCGGCGGAGTAGTACGCAGGCACCAGCGTGATGACACACTGCTGTAAGTAATTTAGTTTATTGATTCACCATATGAATTCCAATAGTGACTGTTACTATTAGTGCCTCTTGAGAAAGGGAAACCGAAACGATCGTAGGGGTCGGGGCGGTGGCTGCTCTCCCACATGGGTAAGGTTATTTCAGTATGCTGATGTGATCGCTCATTTTCTTCCGTATGGACTATGTCTGCATTTACCCAATGCCTATCTTATATATGTGATGCATTTGCACTTTATGGTTAAATATACCTTGAGCTCTGGGTGGGAATAACGAATGGTTATCCCCATAGATATACTATACTGACATAAGCCCATATTCAATGTATGTATATTATGAAGGAAATACCTTTGTTGTACTTGAGATTCTGCATGTTTGTACATGTTATTAATTTTTTCGTTGGACCATGAGCAGTTACAATAATATATTTTTCTGAGCAACCTATTGCCCATTTTGTTGCATTGGATACCCATCCTTGTTACTTCTCCATTGCTGCATGATACATGTTTTTAATTGAAAATGTGTTTAATAAAGATGTATATACTTCTTATATAGGTGCTGTTTGAACATCACAGAACAATGCAGAAAAACAGTGAAAGGGGGAGAAAAATAACTGCACTCAAAATCTGGTGCAATTTGAACAAGAAAAGTAACTTACATAGCTTGAACTACATCAATGTGTTTTCAAATTAAGTCAAACTCATTTTGACAATTGTCAAAAAATATATTGTTCCCTTTACAGGTTGCCAGGCAGAGGTCAGCAGGGCCGGATCATCATTGGAGCACCTGCTCCGGGCCCCGTGCCCGCAGGGGGCCCCATCACATTCAGGACATCCCTGCAGGCTGCTAAGTAGCGGATCGGGGCCCCCCGATAGCCCGGCCGCGGCCACTTTAAAACAGTGACCAGCGGCGGCTCCTGTGGGCCCGCCCCAGACTCCTCCTGCTTTTTTTTATATTTCATATTTCCTTACCTGGCCACGCTCGGCAGGCTCAGGTGATGCGTCGGGTCATGTGAGCTGTTACGAGTGACATCTCCTGCGGCTCCTCTGCACAGCATCAGGGGCGTCACTCATCATTTCCTGCAGGGCATAGTTTTCTTCACCCCAGCGCTGCAGGAAAATGACGAGTGATGTCCCTGACGCTGGTCAGAGGAGCCGCAGGAGACGTAACTCTCACAGCCCACAAGACCCGACGCATCACCTGAGCCTGCCGAGCGCGGCCAGGTAAGGAAATAGGAAAAATAGAAAAAGGAGGAAGAGGGGGAGCAATGATGGGGGGAATGATTGGCAGGGGGGGAATGATGAGTGCGGGAGGGGGGGTAATGATGAGCAGGGGGTGGGTTAATGATGAGCATGGGGGGTTAATGATGAGCAGGGGGGGTTAATGATGAGCAGGGGGGGTTAATGATGAGCGGGGGGGAGGGTAATGATGAGCAGGGGGGTTCAATGATGAGCGGGGGGGTTAATGATGAGCAGGGGGGTTAATGATGAGCGGGGGGGGCTTGATGATGAGCAGGGGGGTTAATGATGAGCGAGGGGGGGGGTAATGATGAGCAGGGGGGTAATAATGAGCAGGGGGGTTAATGATGAGAAGGGGGGATAATGATGAGCAGGGGGTAATAATGAGCAGGGGGGGTAATAATGAGCAGGGGGGGATGATGAGCAGGGGGTAATGATGAGCAAGGGGGGAATGATGAGCAGGGGGGAGAATGATGAGCAGGGGGGTAATAATTAGCAGGGGGAAGAATGATGAGCGGGGGGGGTAATAATGAGCAGGGGGGAATGATGAGCAGGGGGGAGAATGATGAGCACGGGGGTAATGAGGAGCAGGGGGGTAATGATGAGCAGGGGGGTAATGATGAGCAGGGGGGGTAATGATGAGCAGGGGGGGTAATGATGAGCAGGGGGGAGAATGATGAGCAGGGGGGAGCGGGGGGGAGAATGATGAGCAGGGGGGTAATGATGAGCAGGGTGGGTAATAATGAGCAGGGGGGTAATGATGAGCAAGGGGGGTAACAATGAGCAGGGGGGGTAATGATGAGCAGAGGGGGGGGGTGATGAGCAGGGGGGGGGTAATGATGAGAGGGGGGTTAATGATGAGCAGGGGGTTAATGATGAGCAGGGGGGGTTAATGATAAGCGGGGGGCTTAATGATGAGCAGGGGGGATTAATGATGAGCGGGGGGGGGGTAATGATGAGCAGGGGGGTTAATGATGAGCAGGGGGGTAATGATGAGCGGGGGGGTAATGATGAGCAAGGGGGGGAATGATGAGCAGGGGGAGATGATGAGCAGGGGGGGAATGATGAGCAGTGGGGGAATGATGAGCAGGCGGGAATGATGAGCAGGCGGGGAATGATGAGCAGGGGGGAATAATGAGCAGGGAGGGAGAATGATGAGCAGGGGGCTAATAATGAGCAGGGGGTAATGATGAGCAGGGGGGGTAATGATGAGCAGGGGGTAATGATGAGCAGGGGGGGTAATGACTAGCAGGGGGGCTAATGTTGAGCAGGGGGAGAATGATGAGCAGGGGGGGAGCGGGGGGAGAATGATGAGCAGGGGGGTAATGATGAGCAGGGGGGGGTAATAATGAGCAGGGGGTAATGATTAGCACGGGGGGGTAATAATGAGCAGTGGGGTAATGATGAGCAGAGGGGGGGATGATGAGCAGGGGGGTAATGATGAGAGGGGGGGTTAATGATGAGCAGGGGGGAATGATGAGCGGGGGGTAATGATGAGCAGGGGGGGTAATGATGAGCAGGGGGGGTAATGATGAGCAGGGGGGAGAATGATGAGCAGGGGGGGAGCAGGGGGGAGAATGATGAGCAGGGGGGGTAATAATGAGCAGGGGGGGTAATGATGAGCAGGGGGTAATGATGAGCAGGGGGGGATGATGAGAGGGGGGTAATGATGAGCAGGGGGAGTAATGATGAGCAGGGGGGTAATGATGAGCAGGGGGGGTAACGATGAGCAGGGGGGTAATGATGAGCAGGGGGAGAATGATGAGCAGGGAAAACACGGGAAAGGAGATGAGGGGGAAATATGGCACAGAGGCTGATAAAAGGGGGAGGAAGGAGGAGGGGAAAACTGAGGATCAAGGGGAATCAAAGTTGGGGGTATGATGAGGCATATAGTTCAGAGGTATAGTCATTTATTTTACATTAATTTTTTCCCCCTCAAATTTTACTGTGAAAATGAGGGTACGTGTTATATGCCAGTGCTTGTTATACGCAGATAAATACTGTAATTCCCCCTCCGCCCCCACCCCCCCCCCCCCCCCTCACATTCAGCAGGACATCCCTGTGTCCTGAAAGATCTTTTCGGGACACAAGGATGTCCCGGTTACCTGTCTGTGGCCCCACAATAACTTTAAAAACGCAGGGAGGTAGCGCACGCAGGGGCATTACTGACGTCCCGTGCGTGCGCCCATAGGAGCGGAGCAACGAGAATGCATGCATGGTAAGTTACCTACACGTCATCTTCAGTGCTCCGACCACCGCTCCTCCGATCCCGGGACCTGTTGCTATGGCCCCTAGGCCATTGCAGTAGATCATGACCGGACCATGATCATGATCCGGACCAGAGGAGCGGTGGTCGGAGCACTGATGTGGGGCAGTAAACAGACATATAGTCTCCAGGCATACACTGTATATGGCTGGAGGCTGTATGTCTGTGGGGGACACTGCCAACATAATGTGGGGGGACTACAACCTAATGCGGGGGAACTGCATCCTACTGTGGGGGAATTACAACCTAATGTGGGGGAACTACAACCTAATGTGGGGGAACTGGGGGTGGGGTTTGTGGAGAAAAATGTAGTGGAGAAGGACCAGGAGGGCATGGGGGGGGCTGAAGTGAGGTTGTTTTGGGGGGTGGGGTGGGGGGTGAGGTAAGGTAAGTGTGGGTTTGGTAAAGGGGGCAGAGGAGTGTGAAGGGGACTGAGGGGGGGTAGGGGGTGCAGAAAAGTGGAATAGTGGGGAAGGACAAGGAGTGTTGAAGGGGGGGACTTAAAGGGGTACTCCACCCCTAGATATCTTATCCCCTATCCTTTGGACTAAGGCTAAGTTTCCATAAAAGGCAAAAGCACAAGAAAAAAATGCCAAAAAATTACCATCACACAGGAAAAAGCAGTAGCAGTTTTTCTGTGTTTTTGCAGGTAAAAAAGGGGGAAAGGTAGCCTTAGGGGTCTCTGGGAGCAGGAGTCTGGAGGAGGACTCAGGGGTCTGGGGGGCAGAGGGGTCTGGGGGAATTAGGGCTCGTCCACACTATGAACTTCCGCCAGCAGAATTTTGCTTGTTTTCAATGGGATGCTGCTGCTCTGTGCACACTACGGAAGACACAGTGTGTGGCAGTATTATTTTTAGAGGGCATAATGTTTGGCAGTACAATATACAGGGTACACAGGGTTTGGCAGTATTATATTTAGGAAGCACAGTCTCTTGAAGGGTTAGAATGATTGTTGTCTTTATACAGAGGATGAGGATCGGCTGGCAAAGTGAGGAACCAGATGTGGCGTCTGGACCAGATGAAGAAGAAAAGAAAAGACAACAGAGAAGACGTCTCCTGTGAGTCATTTTATGTTTGTGTATCTCCTGACTGTCCCATTAGATCTCTCGTCACTTCTAAGTTTTGCAGAAATAATGGATGACACTGTATATGAGGCTCCAGCTGTTACAAAACTACAACTCCTATAATGCCTGAAGCTCTCCAGACATAATGGGCGTTGTAGCTTTGCAACAGCTGGAAAGAGTGACTTGAACTGAAGTGATTTTAGACCATGCAGCCATTTTATTTTAACGGGGGCCTGACTCCTGTGACCCACCAATAAAAAAAAAAAGGGGACATATTCTAATATACCCAGGCCTATTTTTGGTCTCAGTCTGTTCCTTACTTGACAGGCCCGCAACAGGTCTCAGTGGATGGGAATGGGGACTATCCGGGGGGGGAGGGGGCATCAAAATGAAGTGCTCCGTCTTCCAGGCAGTCTTAATCTGGCCCTGGAGGTCAGAAACAATATTTTGTATTCTTTTAGAGAAAGTAAATAACCAGCATAAATCATAACACATGATAGCGGTGAAAACATCATCCAGTGGGTTTGCTTCTCTACAGACTCCAGAAAACCTGGGGAGGTAGATGATACAATGTTTGCAGTAAAACTCAAAGCCAGGGATCTATTACACCTTAGATTTACAACTTAAGATTTGCAACTACAAAAATAAACTATGTCTTGTCTGAAATGAATTTCCATTGAATTTATACATCGATGGAATCACTGATGTACTGCATATATCTCATGGGTCCATCACCCATAGGCACCCATTCTTGTATATGTTTTTTTTATTCTGGGTACCACTGTAACCTGCTTATGGTAAACATGTACTGCTAACACAGTGTGAAAGAGGTCTTAGCACAGCAGATCATAAAAATGTTTTAATCAAACAGGGATTACCCAAAAGCTACAGGAATGTAACATTGCAGCACAGCACCAGCCATATGTAGGCTATTGGGCTCATTAAAAGAAGCTGCTGACACTCTGTATGGCATATTTCACTGTTTTTGGAGAGCTATTTGGCATGTTCACCCGCCTTCTGTCACACACAGCTTTTACAACCATTGTATATTAAAAAAAAAAATCTGTAAAATGTCAGTCATCATGGCCACCAAACATGATCATCTTAACAAAGTCTGCAGAAGTTGCTATTCTATTTTACATAAAATGAATGTTATTTCTGAGTCAATGTACAGTGTTGTCTTATGGATGGTTGCCATGATTTTCTATGAAATGTTGACCATTGATTTGGAGGAGACCTGCACATTGTTATCTGTGTTTTATAAAAAAGCATACATATTTTACTGAAATGTTGAAATGGTATGGCCAATAAGAAATGCTATTCCTCAAAATACAAGTCTTTCTGATTTGCAGCACAAATTGAACCATGAACTCTCCATACCTAGATCCTAGATAAATGTATGACAAAGGAAGGGCATATCATGGTTATTATAATCATAGTAGAACTTTCAGATAAAGTTTTAAAATTCACCAATGAGTGACCATTTTTATGTTTGACCAATATGTATATTAGCAAATATGTATTTGCTAATGGCAAATATGTGACAAACCATTCATAGTGTAACTAAATAACAGTGGCTGAGCAAGACCCTGAAAGCCTTATCTTACTGGAAAATTAAACCAGGTACTGCATATCACCCCCCCCCCCCCCTGTAAAATGACATCTGAAAAGGTCAAAGAGAATGCCCAGTAGCATCTCCAATTCATGTGATTGTCTATTTTTTGTCTATGGTCCATGAGTCATGCTGCAAAGCGCATCACTAAATGTTGTTTAAAACAACTCAGGCAAGATGGGTGACCCAATGATAATGTACACATTTTTTTTATTAAAAATTACAATTAGAAGAATGAAAGAAAATGTTTTGGTGTCTGTCTCTAATCAGGAATAGAAAAAAAAATATCAGGGGATGCATTCTCTTTAACCTTCTCTCTCTTTGGCTGCTCTTTCATTCCAGCTGCCAATGATGACTGGATCCTAATGCATGCAGCCTCAGGATGTTGTGCATGCTGTCTCATATGACATCCTAATGCTGAATACTATTCAGTGAATAGCATCATGATGCATGTGCAGTGGTTCTTGGAGCTAAACAGAAGCTGGAAGCTAGCAGGGTAAGTATAAAAATCACACAGCTGGAGGATGCAATTCTTTACTCAGGTCAGTGGGACAACATATAAGGAGGGGATATAACTATTTCAATTTAACCCCTTTGGACAAAGGGCTTCCAGGCACACCTTTGCATCCTGTTACTTAAGGACCAAGGAGGTACCTGTATGGCCAAGTACTGTTACTGGGATTTGAAGCATGCTTCATACCAGTGGGTACCGGTTGCTATAGGCAGCCAGGACCCACGGTTAAAGCTGGGCATCGGTGATCGGGGCCAAAGTATATCCCAGCGTCTAAAATGCAGGGTTAATGGGCCGGTCAACTCAGGGCAGCTGTCCGGGACATCTGCGACAATATTGCTGGTCCCGATCAGCTGAGAGGATGGCAGGAGAGCCCTTACCTGCCTCCTCGCAGTCCGATCGGTGCTCTGAGGCTCTGGTCAGCTATGGCAGGCTGGAGCAGCAGAACACCGATAACACTGATCAATGCTATGCTATGGCATAGCATTGAACAGTGTATGCAATCAAAAGATTGCATGGTATAGCCCCCTATGGGAAAAAAAAAGAAGAAAAATAATAAATAAAAATAAAAGCGAATTAACCCCTTCCCAATAAAAGTTTAAATCACCCCCCCCCCTTTTCCCTTTTCAAATAAAATTATGTAATCAAAAATAAACATAATCATATGGTACCGCTGCGTGAGTAAATGTTCAAACTATTGAAATATAAGGTTAGTTAACCCCTTAAGAGGGTTTTTTTTTTTTTGTTTTTGCACTTTCATTTTTCCTCCTCACCTTTTAACCTGTTAAGGATGGCAGGCGTATCCATACACCCCCGTTTTAAAGTCCTTAAGGACTGAGGGTGTATGGATACGCCAGTGGGAATTCCGGTCCCTGCCGCTAGCCAGTTGGGGACCGGATTGGGATGCCTGCTGAAATTATTCAGCACGCATCCCAGGACAACGCCCCCCCTCATGTTGGCGATCGGAGAAAATCGCATGTCAATTCAGACATGCAATTTTCTCCAATTCCGGGCTGATCGGGTCTCTGGTGACCTGGAAAATAGGGATGATCAGAGTTGTCAGTGACAGCCCCGATCATCCTAAGGGATAGGAGTGAGGTTGCAGTGCTGCGATCTCCTCCTATCCTCTGCCATTAGTCAGAACTGAGTTCTGACCAATGGCAGCGCAGGACAGGGGGTTGCCATGGGGGTTGCCTGGATGTCGGGCAGAACGGGAGGGGGAGAAGATGGAGGCCTTTACCTGAGGACCAGATGCGTGGGGCCCGGAGATCATCGCAGACATCCACCGGAGATCACGGCTCAGGTAGGGAATCGACGGTGGGGGGGGGGGGAGAAATTAAAGTGAAAGTAAATTGATATTTACTGTGGCAACCACTAGGAAGGCTGGACTGCAACTCCCAGCATGCCCAGACAGCGAAAGTTTTGCAACATCTGTAGGGTCACAGTTTGGTGACCACTGTTACAGTGGTGCCCAAACGGTAGCCCTCCAGATGTTGCCAAACTACAACTCTCAGCATGCCTAGACCGCCCAGGCATGCTGGTAGTTGTAGTTCTGTAGCATCTGTCCCTTCAGATTTAGCAATTTTCATGAAATTTTTGAAAATTGCTGCTGTACTTTGAAGCCCTCTAATTTTTTCAAAAAGTAAAAATATGTCCATTTTATAATGCCAACATAAAGTGGACATATTGTATTTGTGAATAAAAATAACATTTATTTGGAATATCCATTTTCCTTACAAGCAGAGAGCTTCAAAGTTAGAAAAATGCAAAATTTTCAAAATTTTCATGAAATTTTGGGATTTTTCACCAAGAAAGGATGCAAGTAACGCCGAAAATTTACCAACAAAATAAAGAATAATATGTCACGAAAAAACAATCTCAGAATCAGAATATTCGGTAAAAGCGTTTTAGAGTTATTAACGCTTAAAGTGATGGTGGTCAGAATTGCGAGAAAGGGCTCAGTCCTCAAGGGGTTAAAAATCATAGCCCTTTCAATTTTGCACCTAAAGACCCATATGATGGCTTGTTTTTTGCGCCACCAATTTTACTTTGTATTGACATCAGTCATTTTTCCAAAAAATCTACAGAGAAAAAAAAATATTTCAGGGATAAAATTGACAAAACCCCGCCATTTTGCAACTTTTGGGGGCTTCCGTTTCTACGCAGTGCACTTTTCGGTCAAAAATGACACCTTTTCTTTATTATGTAGGTCCATATGATTAAAATGATACCCAACTTGTAAAGGTTTGATTTTGTTTTGCTTCTGGTGAAAATTATAACTGTTTGCACGGAAATTAGTACGTTTAAAAATGTCCTTTTCTGACCCCTATAACTTTTCTATTTTTCTGCATACAGGGTGGTATGAGGGCACATTTTTGCCATGATCTGAAGTTTTTATCGTTACCATTTTTGTTTTGATGGGACTTTTTGATCACTTTTTATAAATTTTTTATGTTATACAAAGTGACCAAAAAATACCCAATTTTGGAATTTTGTGGCAATACCACTTGTGTTTATTTTTGTTTTCATTTTTTTTTTTATTGGAAAAGGGGGGTGATTCATACTTTTATTTGGGAAGGGGTTAAATCATATTTATTAAAGAGTACCTGTCATCAAACCATATTTTCTAAACAAACTCAGATTATATTCCCTAACTACTCCTAACACCTCTCCTGCCCTTAAAAAAAATCTGTGTTTTAAAAGACTCTGTATCATACCTTTCCCCTGGCTCACATTGTCTGAGCTCCTGGCAGGTGAACAACACAAAAAAGCTAAACGCTATAACAGATGCACACCCAATATCAATTATAATGGATCAAAAATTATTTTTATTAGACAAAAGTACATGTACAAGGACATCAAAAAACAAGACACACTAAGGTAAAAACACTTAAAAAGCTCCACAGAGCCACACTACAACAAGGGGACCAAGTTATGATCGCCCAAAAGCATGGGTGAGAGTATGATGGTGCCTCCCTATCCAACAAAAGTGCCTGTGCATAAACCCCTATAAATGAGAAGGGCCCTCACTGATAAATGATGATAGACAATATATATGTACACAATGCAGTGTAGTTATACCAGAGAGGGAACACCTATATTGCACAGTGGATCGCAGATGTAATAAAGTAAGAAACTCAGCCCAAAACAATGTTAATATATACAATGCAAATAACAATCATGATAGTAAATTATAGACACAAGAGGTGCTGAAATGTTACTACTGTAAACGGGGACCACAGACAGAGGAAAATAACCCTGGTCAGCCCATATCCATAGACGAGACCCCACGCGTTCCGTCACTGGATGGGACTTCCTCAGGAGTGTAGAGGTGTATTCATGTTTGATAAAGGCTTGGAGAGCAAGCCAAAAGGTCCCTGTTAATTTTTTGTTGATAATAAAAGCCACTACTTATCACAACTCCAGGAGTGCTGCCGTGCTTGCTTGTACTATATTGAGATGGGACCCGAGACCAAGGTCCAACCACAGCCTGCACCCATCTACAATTCTTAAGTGTGCTTCTCTACCTGCTTGTTTGTATATATATATATATATATATATATATATATATATATATATATATATTGTCACTTATTAAACCATAATTTATTTACAAAGGATAGAATCCATGGACAATAAGTGGTAAAATTTTACCTCAACAGAATATAGGACAACTAACACCATATTGTTTATAGCTAATGTCGGAATATGAGGGGCATTGTAGCTAGGACAAGAGATATCCCAAACAAAGCTGATATGGTGCTTGAAAACATCATGTTGTTTTGAAAAAATGTCCATGAGAACAGAGGTTAGTATGTGCGTCTAAAAAAAAAAAACCTCTATTAAATGTAAAAATCACTTGTCATGGGCGATACAGTGTACAGCTTATATACAGAAGGTGAATATATATGGCTGCCAGGCTTTTTTTAAAGTGTTAAAGTATAGAGCTCTGCTTCCTTTATCAGAAATTTTTTAGGAAAAATATATATTAAAATGCACCTCTATTTTTGCCTCACACTCTCATTTCCATTGTCCACGGTACAGTACAGTTTAGTACAGTCAGACAAGAATGTACTTATATAGGCCCACCTTTGGCAGTCAGATTTAGGCTACTCATATTCTCTGAAACAGGTAAGATGTTCTGGAGTATGTCGGTAGGGTACTTTTATTGTTTTACCTAAGTCATAACAGATGCAAATAATGAAGTCTGTATAAACTCTCTTTTTGCCTTGTTGAATTTTGAGGCCATCCAATATACGTACATTACCTACACACATCCCTTCTGTTTAGAGTATGAGGCCACATATGTTAACATGGGGTACAAGACTGCTGGCACACACAGTTTCTTACCAACTTTTCAGATGCCGTCTTTGTCCTGTACCACCTCTCTTCTTCTTCCATTGGTCTCTCTTTGTTCCTGCAAGAGACCTAACCAGAAAAAATCCACACACCCCATACACCTGTACATTATATACCATAGTTGTGGGGGATAGGAGCGCTGGAGCCTTGGCAGCCTCCTTTAACATTCAGTCCCCTTTGCTTTTGGGACTGCTTCCTTCATGTTGGGTTTATCTTTACGATGGACACTTTCTCAGGCCGCTCTCAGATTTGAACACTTGAATTGCCAACTACAGATTGGTTCGTCCCAGGATTAAAAAAATATATATAAAAAAAAATGTCTAACTTCAATAGGCCCATACTTGTGGGTGGTAATGAAAGTGTACCCATACTTATTGTGTCATACCTTCAAATATCTTACCTATATCAGTAAATATCTTCAACTCTACTTTCTGAACCAACAGCTCAGATTGAGCGGTTTCTTGTAGCAGAACTTCATTCTGCGTGTGGTCACCATATATCCTGTCTTATGTATTACATCTTTACATTACTTGGAACAAACTTGCATTTGCAACTCAGCATTAACCATGGATTCTCAGTTTCTAGCAAAGCTGACAAAAAGGGGGAGAAGCAGGGGAGGTGGGGAAGGAGAAAGAGAGAAAAAAATTATTATAAATTATCATTATAAGGTTATCCATTCAAAATTGGTATTATTATATAAATGCAATGTAGAATATATAGATATATCACATTGTATATGCAGGTCCTATAAACTTACTCAGTTTATACATATATATATATATATATATATATATAAATATATATATATATATATATATTTATGTATACAGTGGTCCCTCAACATACGATGGTAATTCGTTCCAAACGACCCATCGTTTGTCGAATCCATCGTATGTTGAGGGATCCGTGCAATGTAAAGTATAGGAAGCTGTACTCACCTGTCCCCGCCGCTCCGGACCAGGTCCTCACCACTCCCGATGCTGTTCCAGGGGCTCCCGATGCTGTCCCGCTGCTCCGGTGTCTTCTTCGCGATCCTCCGGCTTCTGCACGTTCCGGGCCTCGCTTTCTGGTGACGTTATTACGCTGCTGCGCCGGCGCGGCGTGCTTAATGACGTAATAACGACATCAGAAAGCGAGGCCCGGACCCTGGAGAAAATGCGGAAGATGCCGGAGGATCGCGAAATGGACCCAGAGCAGCTGGAATAGGTAAGCGAACCTGCCCGGGATGCTTAAACTGTTATCCGACAGCAGCTTAAGCATTTTGCGCTGTCGGATAGCAGTTAATGCGATGGCCCCTACATATAAAAGCATTGTATGTTGATGCTGACATCGACACGCGATGGCCTCTGAGAGGCCATCGTATGTCGATTTTATCATATGTCGGGGCCATCGCATGTCGGGGGGTTTCTGTATACACATTTTCTTCAAGAGGGATTTTTGTATTTAAGAACAGGGGGCTGTCATTCTCCCTGTAAACCCCACCTTACTCCTCCCAAACCTCTATGTCACCAGTCACCGCCCCTTCGAGTCTGCTTCCCCTCAAGCTAGGTCATTCTTCAACAACTTTTGAGCATCCAGTATCTCACTGGATTTCTGCGCTATTCTACAACAAGAGATATACAAGACACATGTAACATGTAACAATACCGACATACAACACACACAGGGCCCACATAACACACATGGCCCACATTCTCACCAAAATTGTCAAAGAATAAAAAATATATAGAGCTCTTTTGGGTGAAGAAGGGGGGGAAATAGCTGATTTTAAACATTTAGGTAACATTTATTGAATAGTGATCACTTTTTTTTTCTTTTTATCGTATTTTATTTTTCTTGGCCAAACTTCTTTTCTTGTTACTCCTGTAATATAATCAGACAATTAATCACATTTCCTGATACATTTCATTTTTTTGGCATCCATACTGTGTAACAGTGAAGACAAGGAAATTCATGAAATATCAAAAAGTTCAATTAATACCATTACAACAAAACAGCTTCATAGAGAAAACATTCACTGGCCATATTCCATACATTCCTGATTCATTAATATACATCACACATATACAACATACTTTACATCACAAGAACCATTCTATGAACGTCTTCACATGACTACATACACCCAGCTTTCCCAGAGACCTACAAATCACCTGCTTTTCCACCAAAACGTTAAGTCTCTACTTCTGACAACAATCTCTCTAATCCTATCAAGCAATTTACAACAATCTACTCCTACCACTTGCACACACCGGACCAAAAACACCAATTTCCTCAGCACAATGCACACAGCTATTTGTCCACGCAAACCACCATATCCCAAAACCACCAAGAAACATTCTTTAGGAGACACTAAGGCAATCAATCCTACTCAACAACTTAATTTACAACACAGACACACTTCTTCTCACACAATCCTACATCCTTCCCTTGGCACATTTCATTTCAGTCACCCATTTCTTTGGAGATAACACATTAGAGCTCTGATACAGATATGGAACTCGTACATACAACTAATATTGTACAATCTTTTCTCACAAAGTTACGAGCCATACGATACTGCAGTACAATCATCATCATCAGTAATATCATTGCAGTAATCTTATTATCGTCATCATTAATATCATTGTTAACGCCATCATCTTCATCATTGATATCATCGTTAACAGCATCATCATCATAAATATCAAAATCTAAGCAGCAGCAATCAGTCACGTGAACAATTTTAAAGTATTTAAAGTCTCAATTACCCTATTAACAAAAACTCTCAGTGGATTGGCCAAAATAAAATTAAGACTAAACACCAAACAAAAAGGGTGTCAAAGGGACAACCACAGTGTGTATGATGCCACTATTATCTTCTACTTTGATGCATTACTGATACAATACGATAGATAGGAGAGCCTATATTTGCTCGAGTACAACCCAAATTATCGGTAAGCCATCCTCTAATACAGAAAAAGACACCAGGATTTTTAAAGACTCTAAAAATGAAAAAAGTCTCTCATAGCTAAACTCTTGCCATGATTATTATTGTTGGCATTAAGAAACAAATTTGACCTTGCTTCGGTACACTGTATTCAGCAGTTGCTGATAAGGAATTCACAGCTAGCTAAGAGAAAACAAATTGTTTTTTATAAGCCTGCAAGACAGGTAAAAGGAAAAAAAATCTCCCCTGCTTTTACACCTTCTGAGCTTATTTAAAGCGGCAGTCAATCACAAGTGACTTAAAACTCCTCCGTGAACAAGAGAACTACACAGTAGTAGCTAAGAATTAAATCCTAGAGGGTCGACTTAGGCCATCCAGACTCCCACAAAACTGCCCAAAAACACAAATAAGACTACAGATTCATAAAAATCTGCAGACTTACCGTGTTTTCGTGGGGTTGATCAGGCCCTTAGTTTGGGCAATAATGGGTTGCCTCGGGCAGCTCAAAGTGTCAAAATCTGTATCTTTCCTCGAGTGTGGTTCAGGCCATCCCACCGCTGCCACCAAATGTTAAGGATGGGCCAATGTGAGGCCTTAAACTGTGAATGACTACTACTGTGCTATTTTGCCAGGTGTCAACGTAAACAAATTCACACTAGACCAGACCTCGGTACTGACTCCAGGGAGTTCTGATTCAATCCAGGAAATACAGTTGGTTTTTACATTGTACAAAGAAGTAGGTTTAGTTATGACATCAAAATTAGCATGTTATATTTTGATTGGTTGTTCGATTATTGTCCGTATATATTAGCATATCTAGTGTCCATTAATTTCTTTCTTGGCCAAAGTTCATTTATGCAGCACCCTCGCTCTAATACTGGAAAATTTCAGTTCTTTGCCCTTCTTATAAAATCTGCATCTTTCTCAAATGTTTTGACTTCCAACGTCTCATCTTTGGCCTTCTGGCATTGTTCCAAGGTTACTTACAGTAGTCACTAGCAGATTGCAAACTCAGGAACATGGTGCATAGTTTAAGTAGTCAGAATCATTTTAATCAACTTGACAAGAGCATTACCCCGCGTTATAGCACTGGAGCGGGTGCAGGGTTCACAGGTACATCCTGCATCCTTCAGAGGTTAAACCACACAGTCAATGGCATACATGTAGTAAAAAAACACCAAAATCTAAAAATGCGCATTTTTAAGTACTCATTTTATTTATAAAAAGCGATCAAAAAGTCCCATCAAATGGTAAAAATGGTACCAATCAAAAAATCGAAAGATCACGGCACAAAAAACAAGCCCTCATATAGCCCTGTGTGCAAAAAAAGTTATTGGGGTCAGAAAATTACAATCTTAACCCATTAAGGACTCAGCATTTTTCAGTTTTTGCATTTTCATTTTTTCCTCCTCACCTTCTAAAAATTATAACCCTTTCAATTTTCCACCTAAAAATCCATATTATGGCTTATTTTTTGCGCCTCCAATTCTACTTTGTAGTGACAACAGACATTTTACCCAACAATTCACAGCAAAATTGTTTTTTATGTGTACACCATTGACCGTGCAGTTTAATTAACAATATATTTTTATAGTTTGGACATTTACGCATGCGGCGATATCACATATGTTTATATTTATTTTTATTTACATAGTTTTTTTTTTACATGGGAAAGGGGGGTGAATCTGACTTTTATTAGAGAAGGGGTTAAATCACATTTATAAACACTTTTTTTTCACTTTGTTTGCAATGTTATAGCCTCCATAGGAGGCTACAACATTGCATACACTGATCTCTTACACTGTTCACTGCCATGCAATAGCATGGCATTGATCACTGTTATCGGCACTTGATTGCTCCTGCCTGGATCTCAGGCACGGAGCAGTTATTCACCGATCGGACAAGCAGGAGGCAGGTAGGGATCCTCCTGGTGTCCTGCAAGCTGTTCGGGATACCGTGATTTCACCGTGGCGGTCCCGAACAGCCCAACTGAGCTGCTGGGATACTTTCAGTTTCACTTCAGACGCAGCAGTGAACTTTGATCACCGCATCTGAATGGTTAATACCAGGCATCGCCGTGATCGGTGAGGTCCGGTATTAGCTGTGGGTCCCGACGATTGATGGCCGCCAGGACCGACCCGATATGATGCAGGGTCATTGCATGATCCCACGTTATATCGCGAGAGACGGTGCAGGATGTAAATATACGTCATGTGTCGTTAAGGAGTTAAACATAATAATTTTGGTGCATTTTGTTATAATTTTTTAAAGTAGTAAGATAAAATTAAACCTACATAAATTGGGTATCCATGTAACTGTATGGACCTACAGAGTAAATATAAGGTGTTATTTTACACTGTGTTGAAATTGAAGACCCCAAAAGTTACAAAAAGGCTTTTTTTTTATTTTTTTTATTTCACCCCACAAATATTTTTTTTTTGGGTCTTGCTGTACAAAGTACAATTGGTGACGCAAAAAACTGCCTACCAGAAATCTTCCCTGCCACTTACCAACCCACCAGAAAAATACCATGCCACTAACCAACCACCTAGAAATCTGTCCTGCCAGTGTGTATAGGAAGGGGGAGAGGAGAATTTCAGATTTTTTTTATTTATTTTGCAGTACAGAGGGAACATAATCAAAATAGGGTCAAGCTAATGTGTGGGGGCTAAAAGGAGTCTTTTTGGTAAAGATAAAGGAACAAGCCCTCCGTAGTGTGATACCATAGAGGAAACAATAATTAGCCAGATAAAACTAGTGCTCACCAAAGTGGTTGTACTGTCCACGTACAACTATGGTATAAGCATGGCACCGTGGGTAGGGCGAGACCTGGCAAGCAAATAATGAATCCAAGGAACACACCTCCACAGTAATTATCAGGATCAAGTAAGCATTTAGCGGTAACTCCGCTTCATCAGGCATCCTGCCTGATGAAGCAGAGTTACCGCGAAACACATTGCATTATGGGTAATAAAATCTTTAAGCCTGTCCAGAGTCCCAGCGCCCTGCTTGATCCTGACAATACTGTGGAGGTGTGTTCGTTGGATTTGTTTTTTACTAAAGAGGTCACTTCTTTTTTGGGAGGCAACATTACTATGTGGAGCACCATTACTGCCCATGGGGGGCAGTACAACTATTTGATTCAATTCTGAAGATTTGAGTCCTTGCTGGAAAAATCTTCATGGCATACTAAAACGGATGAAGAAGAACAAGTAAAATAAATGACTCAAATCAAAAAAGACTTTACCTATCTATACTGTATTCACTTGTATGGTCACATTTTGCGGTAGCATGCATGGTCATGATGCAATTGTATTATTGTATTATTTGTATCTTATATATTGACATTATTTTTAATATTGGCCTTGGTGTTCTGGAGTTTGTTTAGCAACAGTATGGTGATTTTCTCTTTATATAGAGCAATTATTCGGTAAGTGTTTGACTATTATTTATAAATGAAATATCATACAGTACGTACAAAGCTCTCTTATAGATGTGTTTACTGACATATGTAGATATGTTGAATAAGTTTTGCCCATTTCTTTTTTATTTCTTACTACTTCTACGTGTCATTTTTGCTATCCTTGGAATATAGTAAAATAAATTCTAAAATGATGCCATCCAGCACAGTTTAGAATTCTTCATGTAAATCAAAGCAGAAACCTTTAGGAACAATTTATTGCTTATTAAAACACATTCTAAAAATTTCACAGAGAAATAGCATCCTAAAAAGTAATATGAATAATTGTCTTTGTTTACCTAAAAGGTGGGAGCTCCATTAACCATTAACACACATGTAAATTGCAAAAGAACATTTGGACTCTATTCATAGAGTTGCTTTGCATGATATGCATTAAAGCTGTTGCCACAATAAATAATAAAAGATTAAAATCTTAAAAGTTGGAAAAACTTTAAAAATATACAACAATGTTTTATTTCGGATTATAAAAACTCTTGAATGATTTACTTTGAGTGACATGTTCATTGCCTGTATGAGAAGGAACTAATAATTGTACAGAGTCTGCGATTGGTGAGGGAGCTGTTTGGGAAACATTGTCATGGGCAGGTAATAAAGCAGTCCTTCTACCTGG
Source organism: Hyla sarda (assembly GCF_029499605.1). Classification (NCBI taxonomy): domain Eukaryota; kingdom Metazoa; phylum Chordata; class Amphibia; order Anura; family Hylidae; genus Hyla; species Hyla sarda. The sequence goes on along the minus strand of NC_079189.1, from coordinate 233,106,418 downwards.
ATACCTTACTGTCACAAAGATATCTTTCACTGTTCGTGAAGGCAATGATATTTATTTGTGCCTAGGTTGCAATAACATTGGCTATTTCATATAAATTTGATCTCAGCTGGCTCCAAACTGGATGTTTTTTGTAAGTTTTTCAAAGCTTAATTTTAATAATAAATGAAGAACTATTAGTGACATAATAAGCAATGGCATGGCTCATTTATAAACCAAGGTGCAAAGTAAACCTGAATTTCTGTATAGCAGAGTAAACAGTATCCAAAATCATGTGCAGTCACAAGCGAACATAAATTTTGGCAGTAAATGGACAGATCAATCACTCTGTCTTTAGAGCAGCTCTGACATTTACTAAAGAAAGTCAGGTGAGGTAGTTTTGTTGCAGAGAGTTTCGTTGCATTATGACTATTCCATAAACTGCTATGATGCATAAAGATAGGTGAATGGAAGAAAAAAGTTGCATTTTTCCACAGACTAAAATAAAAAGACTTAGTTGGTAACACCTAGATCACTGTCTTTATGACAGCTATGTTATTGTAGGAGGTAACTTACAGAATAATTACAAAAAACAACATATTAAACAAAATAAAAAATAAATTAAAAAAAACCTGTCTGGATTTTGTATCAGGATGTGACTGATTTTTATGGCTAGATATCTGTTAATGAACAAGAGAGGAAGCGAGATGACTTAGCACATAAAGAGAGCCCAAGAGGTAGGATTACCTGTGTCTACTTTATTTACAGAGAAAGAGAGACGGAGGATATACCATCTGTACAGGCATAATTCCACGGAGCATCAAAGAAGAGACAGAGGCAGTATGAAAGAGGGTGTAGGTGATATTGCATTGTTAACCCTAATAGGACTAGGGGCCCCTACTGAAGATGGTAAAACATTAAATGCAAAGATACAGCCTGTTTGGAATACAAAACTCAAAATAGCTTTCCTTGCAATATGCACTTAATGCTTGGTCATTTTAGAAACACATAAAAATACAAAATGTATGGTGATTGTTACAAAGAGGGAGAAACTTTTGTACAAATGGTGCTGGTGGTTTTCTCTCAGCTCTGTGTACTTGACCGAACTCAACTAATTTAAGATCATGGGACTGTATCGTGTCAAGCGCACAGAAAGTAGGAAGAAAAGCTGGGCACTTCTCATGGCTCATTCTAGTGATCAGTAAGGGTCTCAACACCCAGACCCGAGTGATCAAAACTTTTGACATGTAAAAGGTTTTCTTTAAAGAGACAGGTACATGTTAAAGTTTCAGAGGGTCACTATACACAGTCAGTTTAGTGACACATGCACAAATAAGCTTATAATATCTGCACAGCAACAGTATGCCAAAAGCTGGGATTACCCAGTGCTATATTGCCTTCGCCATAGAAACTGCAGCTAAATACAGACATTGCAAATTCAATGCGAACAGTTTGCCAATTGTCAGCTATATTGCATTCCACTGCAAATCAACTTATTTACATTGTCATAGCAAAATGGCATTACTCCATGTTTTTATCTTTTTACATTTCCCCTCTGTTTCTCAGCCGGAATCTGGCACCCCCTTTTACCACCTGTCATATACACACAGTAACTGTAACCATAAAATTAACTGTATACTCTTTTGGCATACCTCTTCCCATCCTCTGTCAACTCCTTCCTGGAGGAGAGCTCTTAACTCAGCAAACCCCATATATCCAAAAGCACAGTCATACTCATGCTCACCTACAGCACATTCCTTAGTGTCCAGTAACTGGTGATGCCTTCAGCCTGGTAGGTGCCATTACTCCTTCCATACAGGTGCCATGAATACCTTTGACCACTGTGAACTTCACTCAGACAACAGATTGCAATCTCTGCAGGTGTATGGGCATACCGTTATCTATGAGTCTAGACATGAATGGAGGGGGCGTGGCGTGACGTCACGTCCCCAGTCCCAGAAACCTGGAGGTTTCCGAAACTGGAGATTCAGCACCCGCAAAGAATGCGAGTGCTGTAAGGAGATCGTGGGGGGTCTCAGCAGCGGGCCCCCCGCGATCAGACATCTTATCCCCTATCCTTTGAATAGGGGATAAAATGTTGTTGCCCGGAATACCCCTTTAAGGCAGTAAAACTGTGCTATCCAAAACAGTGTGTCTAAAGGCTGTGTGGATATTCAAGGTGTTCTGTTTTTTCGAGTTTAGACATTTACACTATATCCTATGAATAAAATAGAAGGTTGATTTACCATTATGTCATCATATTACTGCTAATATTTGTCATTGTAATAAAAGTACCTCCACAGCACTACCTTTTTTGAGTAGCAACTACAGAATGGACAATTTTTAAAGGGGTTTAACAGCAAAATAACACCTTTCTCCCTTTATATTTTGTAAAGTTTATTATTTTCAATATTGCTTATTAATACATAAGCAATATGGAAAATAGCAAGAGGAAGAAAGGTTGTCTACCATGATTAGTTTTCTGATAAAAGCTTGAGTTCTTTATTACATATTTATACAGGAACTATTTATTTAGCACTCTCAAAATAATAAGTTCCCTGGGGAGGTGCCTAAAACTTAACATTTATTTAGATATTAAAATACACACCACAAAAGTGCTCAAACAAACCCAAAGTTATATATAAAGGATAAAATGACCGGGTTAACATTTATTGGTGCTAAATGTGTAGTCACCAATAGGAACTATATGTATGGCTCCCAATGCATTTCTACCACAATGACATGGTGTCCTCAGGAGAGACCATATAAAATACTCAGTCTTTTAAATTGCTAGGATTACAGACTCAGGTATCCACACTAATGCAACAAAACTGTGTAAGTGGAAATGAGCATCATACAGGTAAAAATTGAATGATATCTACATGTGGATAAGGCAGGAACTGTTGCTCCAGGTGACCTGTAAGGGAAGCACAAAAAGAAAAAGAGCCTGCTGTCAGAACTCCTCTAGATATATGCCATTTGTATAGTGCTTAGTTGTAGATATGGTCCTCTACTCACAGGTCCACATATAGTCCAGCGTCGACCTAGAGAAAACATACATACACCGTATAAGCATATCTCATTGCCCAAGTACCTGCAAAAGAAAAGCCACCCACATATGCGGCTTCTCACAGTTCCTTGCCCGGTCAGGATCTCACGGACGGAGCGCTGTAACCCGCAGTCATATCCGCCCGCCGGGTCCGCCCGTCATCAAACCATGCCCCACTCTGACGTCGCAGTGGGGTGGGGAAAGGATCGATGCTGCAGACACTAAAGCCGGCAGGAGCTTCCCCGTCCGTGCTTGTGATTGTTTTGGTTGTCTGCATGTGGTCTCCGGCCCTGGCGACGCGTCCTTAACTACAAAACATCAGCCTCGCTATATGCAATGATACTTGACACCAACGCAGCCACGTTCTGTTTGTTTATGTACCTGCAAAAGAAAAGCAAGAATTTACTGTTTAAATTCCATCCTTATATGTCGCCCTCTACAAATATGTTTTTTTGACAATGATTTAATTTTGTTTTTTTATATTATATTGGGTTAACTATGAACTGTGTGTTTAGTACCACCCACCTTAAGTGGGTGTTCATGTTTGTATATAAAGCACCTCTGGTGCCACTACCTGTATGCCAATCTGAGGAAGGAGGGAATACCCTCCGAAATGCGTCATTGGAAGTCTTTTAATAAATATAGTGCCTCCTGGCACTTTTTTCCCTACACATTTGTGTCTGACTATCCTGGATTTGAAAACAGTGCCTAGACATGGTTCCGTTTCTATGTGTTTCCTTCCTGACTCTGCAATAAATGAGAAAGTGTCCTGTGTGTGTGTGTGTGTGAAGTGTGTCCTGCGCTCTCAATCCCGTTGTTACACTGGAGGATTTGTTTTGTTTGCTGACCCTGCAATAGGCACGCAGCTTGTTGTGAAGAAATCAAATGTGGGAGCAATTATTTGAAAATGGAAGACATACAAGACCACTGATAATCTCCCTCGATCTGGGGCTTCACGCAAGATCTCCCCCCATGGTGTCAAAGTGATCATAAGAACGGTGAGCAAAAATCCCAGAACCACGCGGTGGGACCTGGTGAATGACCTGCAGAGAGCTGGGATCAAAGTAACAAAGGCTACCATCAGTAACACACTACGCCACCAGGGACTCAAATCATGCAGTGCCAGACGTGTCCCCTGCTTAAGCCAGTACATGTCCAGGCACGTCTGAAGTTTGTTAGAGAGATGATCCAGAAGAGTATTGGGAGAATTTAATATGTTCAGATGAAACCAAAGTAGAACTTTTTGGTAAAAACTCAACTCATCATGTTTGGAGGAAAAAGAATGCTGAGTTTCATCCAAAGAACACCATACCTACTGTGAAGCATGGGGGTGGTAACACCATGCTTTGGGGCTGTTTTTCAGCTACAGGACCAGGAAGACTTATCCGTGTAAAGGAAAGAATGAATGGGGCAATGTATCGTGAGATTTTGAGTGAAATCCTCCTTCCATCAGCAAGGGCATTGAAGATGAGAAGATGAAACATGGCTGGGTCTTTCAGCATGACAATGATCCCAAACACACAGGACGGGCAACGAAGGAGTGGCTTCGTAAAAAGCATTTCAAGGTCCTGGAGTAGCCTAGCCAGTCTCCAGATCTCAACCCCATAGAAAACCTTTGAAAGGGGTTGAAAGTCTGTGTTGCCCAGCGACAGCCCCAAAAGATCACTGCTCTAGAGGAAATCTGCATGGAGGAATGGGCCAAAATACCAGCAACAGTGTGTGAAAACCTTGTTGAGGCTTACAGGAAACATTTATTGACCAAATACATATTTTCCACCATAATTTGCAAATAAATTCTTTAAAAATCAGACAGTGCGATTTTATGGATTCTTTTTTCTCATCCTGTCTCTCATAGTTAAAGTATACCTATGATGAAAATTACAGGCCTCTCTCATCTTTGTAAGTGGGAGAACTTGCACAATTGGTGACTGACTAAATACTTTTTTGCCCCACTGTAGGTTAATTGTATAATACTTTAGAATTGTATCAAAGTCTTAAAAAATTAAATATTGACACATAATGAATGTTAATTGTCACGATGCCGGCTGGCAGGTAGTGGACCCTCTGTGCCAGAGAGGGATTGGCGTGGACCGTGCTAGTGGACCGGTTCTAAGCCACTACTGGTTTTCACCAGAGCCCGCCGCAAAGCGGGATGGTCTTGCTGCGGCGGTAGTGACCAGGTCGTATCCACTAGCAACGGCTCACCTCTCTGGCTGCTGAAGATTGGCGCGGTACAAGGGAGTAGGCAGAAGCAAGGTCGGACGTAGCAGAAGGTCGGGGCAGGCAGCAAGGATCGTAGTCAGGGGCAACGGCAGAAGGTCTGGAAACACAGGCAAGGAACACACAAGGAACGCTTTCACTGGCACTAAGGCAACAAGATCCGGCAAGGGAGTGCAGGGGAAGTGAGGTGATATAGGGAAGTGCACAGGTGAACACACTAATTGGGACCACTGCGCCAATCAGCGGCGCAGTGGCCCTTTAAATCGCAGAGACCCGGCGCGCGCGCGCCCTAGGGAGCGGGGCCGCGCGCGCCGGGACAGAACAGACGGGGAGCGAGTCAGGTAGGGGAGCCGGGGTGCGCATCGCGAGCGGGCGCTACCCGCATCGCGAATCGCATCCCGGCTGGCAGCAGGATCGCAGCGCCCCGGGTCAGAGGACGTGACCGGGGCGCTGCAGCGGAGGGAGTGAAGCGAGCGCTCCGGGGAGGAGCGGGGACCCGGAGCGCTCGACGTAACAGTACCCCCCCCCTTGGGTCTCCCCCTCTTCTTGGAGCCTGAGAACCTGAGGAGCAGACTTTTGTCAAGGATGTTGTCCTCAGGTTCCCAGGATCTCTCTTCAGGACCACAACCCTCCCAGTCTACTAAAAAAAAATTTTTCCCTCTGACCTTTTTGGCAGCCAAAATTTCCTTGACCGAGAAGACGTCCGAGGAGCCGGAAACAGGAGTGGGAGGAACAGATTTGGGAGAAAAACGGTTGAGGATGAGTGGTTTGAGAAGAGAGACGTGAAAGGCATTGGAGATACGAAGAGAAGGAGGAAGAAGAAGTTTATAAGAGACAGGATTAATTTGACACAAAATTTTGAAAGGACCAAGATAGCGTGGTCCCAACTTGTAGCTAGGGACACGGAAGCGGACATATTTAGCGGAGAGCCATACCTTGTCTCCAGGGGAAAAAACGGGGGGAGCTCTTCTTTTCTTATCCGCGAACCTCTTCATGCGTGAAGAAGCCTGTAAGAGAGAATTTTGGGTCTCTCTCCATATAATGGAAAGGTCACGAGAGATTTCATCCACAGCGGGCAGACCAGAGGGCAAGGGGGTAGGGAGGGGGGGAAGAGGGTGACGGCCGTACACCACGAAAAATGGGGATTTGGAGGAAGATTCAGAGACCCTGAAGTTATACGAAAATTCGGCCCATGGAAGGAGATCTGCCCAGTCATCCTGGCGGGAGGAAACAAAATGTCGCAAATAATCACCCAGGATCTGGTTAATTCTTTCTACTTGTCCATTGGACTGGGGATGATATGCAGAGGAAAAATTTAATTTAATCTTGAGTTGTTTACAGAGAGCCCTCCAGAATTTAGACACAAATTGGACCCCTCTATCCGAGACAATCTGTGTAGGCAACCCGTGAAGACGAAAAATGTGTACAAAAAATTGTTTAGCCAACTGAGGCGCAGAAGGAAGACCAGGAAGAGGGATAAAATGTGCCATTTTGGAGAATCGATCAACGACCACCCAAATAACGGTGTTGCCACGGGAAGGGGGTAAATCAGTAATAAAATCCATACCAATCAGAGACCAAGGCTGTTCGGGGACAGGCAGAGGATGAAGAAAACCAGCGGGCTTCTGGCGAGGAGTCTTATCCCGGGCACAGATAGTGCAGGCTCGCACAAAGTCCCCAACATCCGTCTCCAGAGTCGGCCACCAATAGAAGCGGGAGATGAGTTGCACAGATTTCTTGATGCCCGCATGACCTGCGAGATGGGAGGAGTGACCCCATTTGAGGATTCCGAGGCGTTGGCGTGGAGAAACAAAGGTCTTTCCTGGAGGAGTCTGCCTGATGGAGGCAGGAGAAGTGGAGATCAGGCAGTCAGGTGGAATAATGTGTTGCGGAGGGAGATCAATTTCTGAGGCATCCGAGGAACGAGAGAGAGCATCGGCCCTAATGTTCTTATCGGCAGGACGAAAGTGAATCTCAAAATTAAATCGGGCAAAGAACAGAGACCACCGGGCCTGGCGAGGATTCAGCCGTTGGGCCGACTGGAGGTAGGAGAGGTTCTTGTGGTCGGTGTAAATAATAACAGGAAATCTTGATCCCTCCAGCAGATGCCTCCATTCCTCAAGTGCTAATTTAATGGCTAGAAGCTCTCGATCCCCGATGGAGTAGTTCCTCTCCGCTGGAGAGAAGGTCCTAGAGAAAAAACCACAAGTGACAGCATGCCCGGAAGGATTTTTTTGTAGAAGAACAGCTCCAGCTCCTACTGAGGAGGCATCAACCTCCAATAGGAAGGGTTTGGAAGGGTCAGGTCTGGAGAGCACGGGAGCCGAAGAAAAGGCAGACTTGAGTCGTTTAAAGGAGTCTTCTGCTTGAGGAGGCCAGGACTTGGGATCAGCATTTTTCTTGGTTAAAGCCACGATAGGAGCCACAATGGTAGAAAAATGTGGAATAAATTGCCTGTAATAATTGGCGAACCCCAAAAAGCGTTGGATAGCACGGAGTCCGGAGGGGCGTGGCCAATTTAAGACGGCAGAGAGTTTGTCTGGATCCATCTGTAGTCCCTGGCCAGAGACCAAATATCCTAGAAAAGGAAGAGATTGGCATTCAAACAGACATTTCTCAATTTTGGCATAGAGTTGGTTGTCACGAAGTCTCTGAAGAACCATACGGACATGCTGGCGGTGTTCTTCTAGATTGGCAGAAAAAATTAGGATATCGTCCAGATATACCACAACACAGGAGTATAACAGATCACGAAAAATTTCATTGACAAAGTCTTGGAAGACGGCAGGGGCATTACATAGTCCAAAGGGCATGACCAGATACTCAAAGTGTCCATCTCTGGTGTTAAATGCCGTTTTCCACTCGTCCCCCTCTCTGATGCGGATGAGGTTATAGGCGCCTCTTAAGTCCAATTTAGTGAAGATGTGGGCACCTTGGAGGCGATCAAAGAGTTCAGAGATGAGGGGTAAGGGGTAGCGGTTCTTAACCGTGATTTTATTAAGACCGCGGTAGTCAATGCAAGGACGTAGGGAGCCATCTTTTTTGGACACAAAGAAAAATCCGGCTCCGGCAGGAGAGGAGGATTTACGGATAAAGCCCTTTTTTAAATTCTCCTGGACGTATTCGGACATGGCAAGAGTCTCTGGGGCAGAGAGAGGATAAATTCTGCCCCGGGGTGGAGTAGTACCCGGGAGGAGGTCGATAGGGCAATCATAAGGCCTGTGAGGAGGTAGAGTCTCAGCTTGTTTTTTGCAGAAAACATCCGCGAAGTCCATATAGGCCTTAGGGAGACCGGTTACTGGAGGAACCACAGAGTTACGGCAAGGGTTACTGGGAACCGGTTTTAGACAGTTCTTGGAACAAGAGGACCCCCAACTCTTGATCTCCCCAGTGGACCAATCCAGGGTTGGGGAATGAAGTTGAAGCCAGGGAAGTCCAAGGAGAATCTCCGAGGTGCAATTGGGGAGGACCAAAAGTTCAATCCTCTCATGATGAGATCCGATGCTCATAAGAAGGGGCTCCGTGCGGAAACGTATGGTACAGTCCAATCTTTCATTATTTACACAATTGATGTAGAGGGGTCTGGCGAGACCGGTCACTGGGATGTTGAACCTGTTGACGAGAGAGGCCAAAATAAAATTTCCTGCAGATCCAGAGTCCAAGAAAGCCACTGTAGAGAAGGAGAAGGCAGAGGCAGACAACCGCACAGGCACAGTAAGACGTGGAGAAGCAGAGTAGACATCAAGGACTGTCTCACCTTTGTGCGGAGTCAGCGTACGTCTTTCCAGGCGGGGAGGACGGATAGGACAATCCCTCAGGAAGTGTTCGGTACTAGCACAGTACAGGCAGAGGTTCTCCATACGGCGTCGTGTCCTCTCTTGAGGTGTCAGGCGAGACCGGTCGACCTGCATAGCCTCCACGGCGGGAGGCACAGGAACAGATTGCAGGGGACCAGAGGAGAGAGGAGCCGAGGAGACGAAACGCCTCGTGCGAACAGAGTCCATATCTTGGCGGAGTTCCTGACGCCTTTCAGAAAAACGCATGTCAATGCGAGTGGCTAGGTGAATAAGTTCATGTAGATTAGCAGGAATTTCTCGTGCGGCCAGAACATCTTTAATGTTGCTGGATAGGCCTTTTTTGAAGGTCGCGCAGAGGGCCTCATTATTCCAGGACAATTCTGAAGCAAGTGTACGGAATTGTACGGCATACTCGCCAACGGAAGAATTACCCTGGACCAGGTTCAACAGGGCAGTCTCAGCAGAAGAGGCTCGGGCAGGTTCCTCAAAGACACTTCGGATTTCCGTGAAGAAGGAGTGTACAGAGGCAGTGACGGGGTCATTGCGGTCCCAGAGCGGTGTGGCCCATGACAGGGCTTTTCCGGACAGAAGACTGACTACGAAAGCCACCTTAGACCTTTCAGTGGGAAACAGGTCCGACATCATCTCCAGATGCAGGGAACATTGGGAGAGAAAGCCACGGCAAAACTTAGAGTCCCCATCGAATTTATCCGGCAAGGATAAGCGTATCCCAGGAGCGGCCAGTCGCTGCGGAGGAGGTGCAGGAGCTGGCGGAGGAGATGACTGCTGAAGCTGTGGTAGCAACTGTTGTAGCATAACGGTCAGTTGAGACAGCTGTTGGCCTTGTTGCGCTATCTGTTGTGACTGCTGGGCGACCACCGTGGTGAGGTCAGCGACAACTGGCAGAGGAACTTCAGCGGGATCCATGGCCGGATCTACTGTCACGATGCCGGCTGGCAGGTAGTGGACCCTCTGTGCCAGAGAGGGATTGGCGTGGACCGTGCTAGTGGACCGGTTCTAAGCCACTACTGGTTTTCACCAGAGCCCGCCGCAAAGCGGGATGGTCTTGCTGCGGCGGTAGTGACCAGGTCGTATCCACTAGCAACGGCTCACCTCTCTGGCTGCTGAAGATTGGCGCGGTACAAGGGAGTAGGCAGAAGCAAGGTCGGACGTAGCAGAAGGTCGGGGCAGGCAGCAAGGATCGTAGTCAGGGGCAACGGCAGAAGGTCTGGAAACACAGGCAAGGAACACACAAGGAACGCTTTCACTGGCACTAAGGCAACAAGATCCGGCAAGGGAGTGCAGGGGAAGTGAGGTGATATAGGGAAGTGCACAGGTGAACACACTAATTGGGACCACTGCGCCAATCAGCGGCGCAGTGGCCCTTTAAATCGCAGAGACCCGGCGCGCGCGCGCCCTAGGGAGCGGGGCCGCGCGCGCCGGGACAGAACAGACGGGGAGCGAGTCAGGTAGGGGAGCCGGGGTGCGCATCGCGAGCGGGCGCTACCCGCATCGCGAATCGCATCCCGGCTGGCAGCAGGATCGCAGCGCCCCGGGTCAGAGGACGTGACCGGGGCGCTGCAGCGGAGGGAGTGAAGCGAGCGCTCCGGGGAGGAGCGGGGACCCGGAGCGCTCGACGTAACATTAATAAACACATAGATAATGAAATGTTTACTGTTTGTATTACAATGTACAGTTTGTTAGGTAAACAACAAAAGGAATTGTGGTAATAATTAATAATTCAACAAAATTATGTGTGAAAAATATTGACTTAAAAGTTTAAAATTCCAATTAGGTATTATACTCTTATCTGTTTATCTCATATCTGCATAAGTAAAATGAATTGTTTGGCTGGAATTAGAGTTTTTGTGGTATTTTTTTTTTTTTTAAATATATCTGAAAAGCATGAAATGTATGAAGAAAAGACTGGTAATTACTTCTCTCTTTTATATGTTATGTATGTTTAAATGCTTAGGGCTGTACCATCCATAAAAAGGGCTCTACATTTCTTTTCAGGTGGAGCTCTTTGCTGACTGCTGGATGCTGAGAATTAAAAAATAAATGTGCACATGCATATTTTTGTTCTTTACTGTTCTGCAGCAAATTTCCAATGCTGCATATTTACTGAGCTTTGCACAGAACTATGTTGTTTCTGTTGTGGTTATAATAATTGTTACAAATTAAAGCACCATGCAAAGAGCAAGAGAAGCAGGATCTTTAGTGACATCATATTAAAAAAAAGCAAAGCTCATTGCTTAACCACTTAAGGACGCAGGGCGTACCGGTATGCCCCAGTTCCTGAGTCCTTAAGGACTCATGGCTTATCTGTACGCCCTGCGTATTTCCGTTCCCTGTTGCTCGCCGGGCGGGAAGCGGACCGGGATGCCTGCTGAACCCCCCCCCCCATTTTGGAAATCGAAACATTTGCGGCGATTTGCGGCGATATCGGGCTGATCGGGTCTGTGGTGACCCGATAGCCTGTAAAATTGGACTGATCGGAGCTGTCAGAGACAGATCCGACCCTCCTGAAGGATAGGAGCGAGGTGGCAGGAGTGCCACCTCCTCCAATCCCCTGCCATTGGTCATGTAGGACTGACCGACCAATGGCAGTTGGGGGCGGGAGGGGTAAAGTTGAAATCACCGCTCTGCCACCCTCTGGATGTTCGGGCAGAGCGGGGGAAAGATGGCGGCGATCGCAGCGGGACCGGTGGCAGGCAGCGGCAGGATCGTCAGCAGTAAGGAAGGTGGAGGCAGCAATGAAGATCAGTGGTGAGTTATCTTCACTGCTGCCTTCTAGGAGTTACCAAACTATAACTCCCAGCATGCCAAGACCGCCGAAGGCGGTCTGGGCATACTGGGAATAGTAGCTTTGCAACATCTGGAGGGCCACAGTTTGGAGACAACTATTCAGTGGTGCCCAAGCTGTAGCCCTCCAGTTGTTGCAAAACTACAACTCCAAGCATGCCCAGACTGCCCAGGCATGCTGGGAGTTGTAGTTCTATAACATGTGACCCTTCAGATGTTGCAGAACTACAACTCCCAGCAACTACCAGCATGCCTGGACAGTCACAAAATAAAAAGTAAAACACTACATATACATATACCCCTACACAGTTACCCTCCCCCCCCCCCCCCCCCAAAAAAAAAAATAGAAACATCTGGAATGGCACGGTTTCTAAAACGGAGTCTCCAGCTGTTGCAAAACAACAACTCCCAGGTTTGCCAGACAGCCATTGACTGTCCAAGCATGCTGAGAGTTTTGCAACAGCTGGAGGCACCCTGTTTTGGAAACACTGCTGCAGGGTAATTTTGGTGTCGGAGGCAAGTGTAATTCTGGCATCTGAGTCTGTCCCTGTGCACATCCCTAATTTAGGCCTCAAATACGCATGCCACTCTCTCACTTCAGAGCCCTGTGAAGGCAACAGTTTAGGGCCACATATGGGGTATTTCAGTACTCGGGAGAAATTGCCTAACAAATTTTGGGGGGCTTTTTCTTCTTTTACCCCTTATGAAAAGGTAAAGTTGGGGTCTACTCCAGCATGTTATTGTAAAAAAAAGTTTACACTAACATGCTGGTGTATCCCTATATTTAAGAAGTAAAAGGAAAAAATACCCCATATGTGGATATAAAGTGCTCTGCGGGCGAACTACAATGTTCAAAAGAAATTGAACAGTGGACCCCGTCACATGTGACCCCATTTTAGAAACTACACCCCTCACAGAATGTAATAAGGGGTGCAGTGAGCATTTATCTGACAAATTTTTGAACAGTGGTCAATGGAAATTAAAAATCTTATTTTTCATTTGCAGAGTCCACTGTTCCAAAGATCTGTCAAATGCCAGTGGGGTGTAAATGCTCACTGCACCCCTTATTACATTCCGTGAAGGGTGTAGTTTTCAAAATGTGGTCACATGTATGGGGCTCCACTGTTCTGGCACTATGGGGGGCTTTGTAAACGCACATGGCCCCCGACTTCCATTCCAAACAAATTTTCTCTCCAAAAGCCCAATGGTGCTCCTTATCTTCTGCACATTGTAGTTCGGCTGCAGAGCACTTTGCATCCACATATGGGGTAACACCAGCATTTTAGTGAAAAAAAATTCAAATTTTCACATGCAACTTTAGCAGAAATTTGTCAAACACCTGTGGGGTCTAAAGGCTCACTGTACCCTCTGTTACGTTCCTTGAGGGGTGTAGTTTCCAAAATAGTGGGCCATGTACCTGTGCTGGTACCATAGGGGCTTCCTAAATGTGACATGCCCCCAAAAACCATTTCCGAAAAACTCACTCTTCAAAATCCCAGTGTCGCTCCTTCCCTTCTGAGCCCTCTAGTGCACCCACAGAGCACTTAACATCCACATATTAGGCATTTCCTTACTAGAGAGAAATTGGGTTACACATTTTAGGGTGATTTCTCTCCCTTTACTCCTTGTAAAATTTCAAAAACTGGGTCTACAAGAACATGCGAGTGTAAAAAATTAAGATTTAGAATTTTCTCCTTCACAATTCTGCTATTCCTGTGAAACACCTAAAGGGTTAACACACTTTCTGAATGTCATTTTGAATACTTTGAGGGGTGTAGTTTCTTATAATCAGAATGAAAAGTAGAAGCACCCCAGAGTTATTAATGCTTAATGTGTCAGTAGTTCGATGTGCAAAAAATACTCGGGTCCTTAAGGTGAAAATGGGCTGAGTCCTTAAGGGGTTAAAGTAGTACTCCGCACCTAGACATCTTATCCCCTGTCCAAATGATAGGGCATAAGATATCTGATCATGGGGATCCCACCGCTGGAGACTAGAGATGAGGGAATCAAATTGGACGAAAGCGAATTCATTACAAATTTCCTGAAAAATAAGATTCGTAAAGAATCCGAATATCAATGCGATTCAATAAAATGTATTGCTCCATTGCTCCAGGGGATCAAAAATGGCGGCCACACACGTGAGGACATGGGGCAAGGAACTCTGGGAAGGCAGGAAGGTGGGTAGGCGGGATCACCCTGAATCACATCAGCAGCCAGCCAGCATTGTGATGTCACAGCACTATATATTCGGCAGCCATTGCCACAGACAGGCATTTCTGGGATTATTTCCTGAGAGAGCAGACTGTGTTTGTCTGTGTGTAACTGAGAAAAAAATATATATTTACAGCGGCGAATCAATTCACCTGAAGCCCACATCACTGTAGGCAGTCAGATAGACAGGGACAGTAGAGAGAGAGAGTACACTTTATGTTGCAGCTGCACTGGGGTGTATTACTCTAAAGCTAATAGGGGACAGTTAGCGTGAGCACTAAAAGAACCTAGTAACCATACTGGGGTGTATTTTGCTATGCTCAGTGCAATATATACACACTCATCGCTTTTGTGTTTTTTTTTCTGTTAATTTCATAGGGGCCAGTTATTGTTAAAGGCCAGAAATACGTACACACCTGCTTTTAACGCCTAATTCAGGTGTAACCGTACTGGGGCGTATTTTCCTATCCTAAGTGTAATGTATAAGCACCCAGCGCTTTAAAGTTTTTTCCTGTTAAACTCATAGGGGTTAGTTATCGTTAAAGGTCAGAAATACGTGCACACCTGCTTTTAACTCCTAATTCAGGTGTAACCGTACTGGTGCGTATTTTCCTATCCTAAGTGTAATATATACGCACTCAGTGCTTTTACGTTTTTTTCTGTTATTTTCATAGGGGCCAGTTATTGTTAAAGGCCAGAAATACGTACACACCTGCTTTCAACACCTAATTCAATTGTAACCATACTGGGGTGTATTTTCCTATCCTAAGTGTAATATATAAGCTTCCAGCGCTTTTAAGTTTTTTCCTGTTAAACTCATAGGGGCCAGTTATTGTTAAAGGCCATAAATACCTACACACCTGCTTTTAATGCCTAATTCAGGTGTAACCGTACTGGGGCATATTTTCCTATCATAAGTGTAATATATACGCACTTAGCTGTAGTACAAGTATGTCAGCCAGGATGTGCACAGAGGAGTGGCAGAGGCCTAAATTTATTAGGCGCAGGCAAAGGTCACAGCAGAGTAGCGGAGCGTGGCAGCAGGAGTTGCAGCGAGAGTTCTGAACTCCCGGTGTCAGCTAGCGGTCATGTCTCGACCAGCAACCCAGCAGCCGTCATTAATTGGTTAACACGGTCATCCACTTCATCCCAAGTGACATCTGACACCCCCAGTCAACAGTTGGTGGATTTCTCAGACTCAACCCCCAGTTGGCATGGCCCGGGAGCAGTCCCTGTCCTCCAACTGCCTCTGTCCTTTGTAGTTCCCTCACGCAGAGAAGTATCGCATGCTGTTGTCTCAGATTCACTATACAGTGAGGATGATCAACTAGAGGACAGTCAGCAGCTATTGCCCAGCCAGGAATTGGAAGAAAATAAAGAAAAGAAAAAAAAACTCCAAGGTGGCGGTGTTCCAACAAAAACATGAACTTCCGGTAATTCGCTTAAAAAAACATATTTATTAATAAAATCGGTTTAGCAAGCCCATAGCAAAGCAAGACGCGTTTTGGGTTCCTGCGTACCCTTTCTCAATTGCAGATATATAAGACAAATTACTGGGGCTGTTTTATACATAAAAAAAGACCGCCAGCTTAGGAGGCGTGGTTGGTCCGTTAGTCATATACATTAAAAAAGGCATAAATCAAACAACAATTATTATACATAAAGTGCATCAATGATGTATTCCCCAGATTGTTAAAATTCATTGAAAAATTATTTATAAAAAGCTGAATATAGCAGTTTGACCCGGATATAGACTAGATAAAATTCTTCCGGGCTCATCAGAAGAGATAAATAAACATAACACTTACCAAAATTCTTAAATTAATCAAAAAGACATTCATGTAACTCAGTAAATATAAATATTCATCTGCAATAGAAAATGTCCATATTAAAAACTAAAATTTAACTTAATCAGCGGACCGTCATGCACGAGTGACAACATACGGCCATATAGTAAACATTGTTAAATGAATGAATGGTAGCGTCTAGCGTAACATTGTAGTAGCTGCAGAGCGCTACATATTTTGTGAATGAAGGTCAGCTGACAGGATCGCTCCTGTCAATCTCACTTTGTGCTTCAATGGTAGGTTCATAAATTGTATTTGCTATTCAAATACTAATACATGAAGCTATTTGTTACAAATGAATATATAGAAAACAATGTGTCGGCTTATTTAAACACAAGAAAAATTA
The DNA here is from genome assembly GCF_029499605.1 of Hyla sarda. Classification (NCBI taxonomy): domain Eukaryota; kingdom Metazoa; phylum Chordata; class Amphibia; order Anura; family Hylidae; genus Hyla; species Hyla sarda. The sequence goes on along the minus strand of NC_079189.1, from coordinate 233,090,167 downwards.
TAGTAGTCCAAAAAATGAGCTATATGACATACCGTATATACTCAAATATAAGCCGACCCCAATATAAGCCGAGGCCCCTAATTTCACCCCAAAAACCCAGAAAAAGTTATTGACTCGACTATAAGCCTAGGGTGGGAAATACATCATCCCCCCCGTCATCATCCAGACCCCCGTCATTAACACCCTCATCATCATCACCCTGTCATCATCCCCCCCTTCATCATTACCCTGTCATCATCCCCCACTTCATCATTACCCTGTCATCATCCCCCCCATCATTACCCTGTCATCATCCCCCCCTTCATCATCCCCCCTTCATCATCACCGGCTGTCATCATCCCCCTGTCATCATCCCACACCCCCCCTTCATCATCACCACCTGTCATCATCCCCCTGTCATCATCCCACACCCCCCTTCATCATCACAGCCTGTCATCATCCCCTTGCCATCATCCCACACCCCCCTTCATCATCACCACCTGTCATCATCCCCCCCATAATTACCCTGTCATCATCCCCCCCTTCATCATCCCCCCTTCATCATCACCGCCTGTGATCATCCCCCTGTCATCATCCCACACCCCCCCTTCATCATCACTGCCTGTCATCATCCCCTTGTCATCATCCCACACCCCCCTTCATCATCACCACCTGTCATCATTCTCTTGTCATCATCCCACCCCCCTTTCATCATCACCGCCTGTCATCATCCCCTTGTCATCATCCCACCACCCCTTCATCATCACCACCTGTCATCAGCCCACCCCCCCTTCATCATCACCGCTTGTCAATGTCTGAATACAGTGTTCTTCAACCTGCAGACCTCCAGATGTTCCAAAACTACAACTCCCAGCATGCCCGGACAGCCATCGGCAGTCCGGGCATGCTGGGAGTTGTAGTTTTGAAACATCTGGAGGTCCGCAGGTTGAAGACCACTGAGGGCGGAGAGTTCACTCAAGTATAAGCCGAGGGGGGTGTTTTCAGCACGAAAAATTGTGTGGAAAAACTCGGCTTATACTCGAGTATGTACGGTAACTAGATATATCGTTAGTCCATAATGATCCGTTTAATAACGGATCCTAGAGGAACTAACCAACGGTTACATTTTTTTTAAAATAGAGGAAATTATTGGATTTTCCGGTTGAAAACTTTAGTTCCTCTTGGCTTGAATGAATATGTGGAAAATGTCTACTAAATATGTGTATATGATGACAGCTCTGTATCTTCTGTTGCGACCCTGTATGTTGATTGATTTTTTACTTTTGGCATTACGTCTGGTTTCTTTTATCTGTCCAAGAAGGTTTTTATACATATAGATTTAAGCAATGCATCCATGTGATCCGTTATTAGACGGATCATTATGCACTACCGATATATCTAGTTATGTCATATAGCTCATTTTTTGGACTACTATAATTTTTCTTGTGTTTAAATAAGCCGACACATTGTGTTGCCACATCCGAGTCAGCATGTTGGCAGCAGTGTAAAGTCTGGAGCCAAACGTGCCCAGGGTAGACCACCTGTTTCGTGGCAGCCTACCTGCCCGGGAGGTAGTGGGGCAGGGGTTTCCGGAGTCGGCGGCTGTAGCAGTCAGTCAGTGTGGACTGTAGCAGGGAAAATCAGCTTCTCGACAGTGTGGCAGTTTTTCATCGGAGGATGTTAACATGTCCACATGCAAGATTTGTCGGCAGAAGGTAAAGCGTGGCCTGGGTGCAATTGTTGGCAACCACGGCCCTGCGTCAACATATGCAGCATCTCCATCAAGCAACCTGAGAGAACCGTGGCTCCGATGCGGTGGTCCAGCCTGCTGCAGCAACCGCTGCATCACACAGTGGCACACCGCTCCCTGTTTCAGCCAGCCAAGGCTCTACCACCTCAGCTAAAGTAAGCTGTCTGTCATTTCCATCCTATTTTGGTCCAGATGCTCCTGCTCCTCCTACTTCTTGTCAGTCATTCCGGCAGCAATCCATCACAGAAGCGATGTCCAAGAGACAGCAGTATGCGCCCACTCATCCAATAGTGCAAAAGCTGAATGTGCTCCTGTCCAAGTTTCTGGTGCTGCAGTCCCTTCCTTTTCAAGTGGTGGACCCTGCACTGTTCAGAGAACTGATGGCTTGTGCCGAGCCGAGGTGGAGAGTCCGAAGATGACATTTCTTTTTTAAAAAAAGCAGTACCAGCCCTGCACAAACATGTAAAAAAGAAGGTGGGCCAGTCCTTGAGTCTGTCAGGGTGTACCAAAGTGCACGACAGCGCCGAGTGTGGAGCTGTAACTACGATCAGGGACAATACATGTCCTTTACGGCCCACTGGGTGAATGTGATTCCTGCACAGCCACACCAGCAACTTAGGCCAAGTCACACCGCTTCTACCTCCACGCTCTCATGCCGTCCTGCGACAATATCTGACTCTGCCTCCTCATCCTCCGCCATGTCCTCAGCCTCCAATGCACGGACAAGTCTCAGTGCCCCTCCAGCATACAATGTGTGCAGGGCACAGAAGTCTCACGCTGTTCTTCACCTGGTTTGCCTTGGCAAACGGAGTCACACAGGGGATACACTGCTAAAAGTGATTAGTGAAAAATGTAATCATGGCTTTCTCTGCGACAACTGGAAATGGGAACCATGGTGACGAACAACAGGAAGAACATCTTGTCTGTGCTGCGTCAAGGAAGCCTGAGCCATGAGCCCTGCAGGACACACGTGTTCAATCTGGTTGTCAAATTTTACCTAAAGTCTTCCACCCAATTGCGACACATCCTAACAAGGGCAAGGAAATTTTGCATGCACTTCAGCCACTCGTACACCACAAAGCACACCCTCCTTGAGCTGGAGCATCAGAATGGCATCCCCCAATATAGTCTGATATGTGACATTTCCACCCGTTGGAATTCCACCCTCCATATGTTGGACTGACTAAACAAACAGAGAAAAGCCATCACCTATATCTTGATGATCCAAGCGGATAGGGGAACTCCCCTGTGTAACTTCAATGTCAACCAGTGGCAGTTCATACAAGTCACCAGCTGTCTGCACATAGTTATTCAGTCGCCAACGTCATTCCACTGCTTCATTTCCTACAGCAGATGGTGGAAATGATGGCTGGTCAGGGCACTGGAGATGTGGTGCCTACATCTCACGGCCATATGAGCCCCGTGGTGGTTGAACTGGAAGAGGAGGAGGAGGGGAGGGGTACAGTGGAGCACAGGCAATGTTTAGCGAAATGGGTGGTTTTTATAGTAATCTGACCGGAGAGGAGGAGCAGAAGCAGCCAGAGGAGCTACAGGGTGATGTAGAAGACGAGACAGAAGACCCAGGCACACTGTGGAGGCATGGAGTCCCTCCTTGTCACTTGCACAAATGGCACGATGCATGCTCAGTTGCTTGTGTAGTGACTGCCGAGTTGTCACCATTCGGCAGCGGGATGACTTCTGGCTCTCCATCTTATTTTTATTCTTGCTACCAGCACAAAATGAAGGCCTTTTATACACCCACTGAGAGGGAGGACAAACTGACCTACTACAGAGACATCCTACATAGTCAATTGGACGATGCCTATCTGCGCCATCGTCCATCCTCTCACAGGTCTAACTAGGGGGGCCCTCTGCGCTCATCTTCCACGGCCATGGCTGCTGGGGAGGGGTGAGGTGGCAGGAGCAGTACCAGCTCCATTAGCAGCAGCTTGAGTCTACAGTCGCTGATGAGTAGCTTTCTTCCCCCCACATAGTGAAGTAACTCATCAGCAGCAGGTAGACCTGGAGCAGGACCTGAACCAGCAGGTGGTGGCATACCTTGAAATGACCATGCTAACAAACCTTGAAGATCCGCTGGACTTCTGGCCAGCCAAACTTGATTTGTGGCCGCAACTAGCAGAGTTTGCCCTGGAAAAGCTGTCCTGCCCGGCCAGTAGTGTGCCATCAGAGAGGGTGTTTAGTGCAGTGGGGGCCATAGTGACCCCAAAGATAACTCTTCTGTTCACAAAAAATGTGGAGAGACTGACCTTTGTGAAGATGAACCAGTCATGGATCAGCCAGGATTTCCACCCACCAATGCCTGATGCATCAGAGTAGATTGACCATGGTGCCACACCAACACGTCACAAATATGGATAGTGCAAAACATGTTTAAGGTGCTGCTCCCCAATTACAGACATTCCTCGACATCAGACCACAAGCAAGTATTGAGGATATGCATTAGCTAAAACTTAACTTTTCTTAGGATAAAATGTATGGACCCCAATTTTTTTTATATCTAAGAAAAGGAAAGGTGCGCAAAAAACACCATGTCATTCAGGGATTTTTATTCTTTGCTTTATAATTTGGGAGACGCTGACACTCAAGCTCAAAAGGAGAACCGTGTATATCTCACGGACAAATTCCTCTATGATCTACGACTTCCTCAACTGTCCCCCCCCTATGGTGCAGGAACTTATGACTCCGGTGACAGCTGAGGAGGTTAGGAGAGTTCTCCTCTCGTTTCCTGCTGGCAAAAGTCCAGGCCTAGATGGCCTGCCTCTCTCCTATTACAAAGCCTTTAGGGACACTCTTCTACCCCGACTAACTGAGTTTTGTGCGGCACTCTTCCAGGGAGAGTCAATACCTAAACAGACCAAAGAAGCTCATGTGACTCTATTGGCCAAGGAAGGCAAAAATCCAGAGGGGTGCGGCAGCTATAGGCCGATCTCTCTTCTGAATCTAGACCTTAAGATTTGGGCCAAGTTGCTCTATTTGCGCATGAAGAAATTTCTTCCACATATAATAGGAAGTGAGCAATCTGGATTTGTCCTTGGGAGAGAAGGCCGCACAAATACTATCAGACTTTTAACAGGCATCCATGGGGCTCATTTGAGTAACCTGCCTCTTTTCCTTTTTGGAGTTGACGCTGAGAAGGCATTTCATAGGGTTAGCTGGCCCTTTATGAGATCAGTCTTACTGAAGTTCCTTTTCCCTACTGCTTTCATTGAAGCAATTTTCTCCATGTACTCCTGCCCCACAGCAGCCTTACTAGTGAATGAGGTTGTCTCCCTGCCATTTCCCATTGGCAAAAGTACAAGGCAGGGTTGCCCCCTATCGCCAACACTCTTTGTTTTGGTGATGGAGGCGCTGCTCCAAAAAGTACGCCAACTGAGTTTGCTTAGAGGCTTGGACACCCCTGAGGGGGAACTCAAAGTCCTGGCTTTCACAGATGATCTCCTCTTCTTACTGAGCAATCATGTGGAAAGTCTGCCTTGCCTTGTCCAGTTGTTTGAAGAATTTAGCTATATTTCAAACTTTAAGGTGAATATCGCAAAATCAGGATTACTGAATATATCCTTACCCAATAATCAGATGTTTAAAATATTTGGGGGTTAACATACCTAAATCCATCACCGATGTCTATGATGCAAACTTTAAAATTCTAGTAAAAGATATAAAGTAGATACTAACAGATTATGACATCCCCTTGATCTCATGGTTTGGAAGGAAGAATGTGGTTAGATGTTATGTGTTCCCTAAGATCCTATACAAGATGTAGATGCTCCCTATTGCGCTCCCTCAAGCATTTTTTCCCCAGCTCAAAGCCTTAATCTCCAGGTATGTTTGGAGGATGAGTAGGCCTAGGCTAGCACATAGTCTGTTAGCTAGACACCGATTGGAGGTCACATCTCCTCGATGTGAGAACAAAGTACAAGGCAATTCAACTACAAAGATGGCTCGATCTTACTGCCCCCTTAACCCTGCCCAATCCTATCATGAAAGTCTCGAAAAGCATGCACCCTAGCTATCCTTTAAGAGATATTTGGTTGCCACCACACATGAGATATAGCCCTAACTCTAGACATCTCTTATTTCAGGGAGTGTATGCAACCTGGATGGAACTCTCACCTTCCCTTGCCCCTTCTATCTCACCTCTTCTTCCTGTTAGCTTGATACCTGCGGCTGTGGGCTGCTTCTCTCCCACTTTTCAAACAATGTGGGACAGATTGGAAACTTCATGGTAACCCAACTCTTCCGGGATGGAGTAAGGCCAACATCAGACACAATACATTCCCTGCTGCCCTTACGGAGGTTCCCCTTTCTACATGTAAACCACTTTATAAACTATTGCGCTGTGTTTCAGTAGAAATATGTTCCACAACGGAATCCGACTGACTTTGAAAAACGAATTGTTACCACTCAGCCTCAGCAGCAGAAACTATCCTCTTGCCTTCAGTTTATTGCTTCTGCTCTCAATCATACACCACCACATTACATAACTTCTTGGGCGAGGGAACTGAATAGAACTTTCTCAGACACTGAAGTAACTTTAATCTTGAGACACTCATATGGATTCTCACGTTGTGTTCGACTTCAAGAATTACACTATAAAGTGGTCTCTCGCTGGTATAAAACACCAGAGTTCCTAACCACTCACAAATTGTCTGCATGGAACTTCTGCTGGCGCTGCACAAAACATGTGGAACTCACACGCATCTCTGGTGGACTTGCTCTATTATAGCTTCTTTTTGGAAGGAGGTTAGTGTTGCAATCGATTCTATAATGAAAAAGAAGATTACCCTTACCCCGTAGGCGGTGTTGCTTGGTCTCCTAATCCCCAGGCTTTTCTCCAAGTAAACATTCTCTAGTTGCTCATTTGGTAGCTGTTGCAAAAACCTTAATACCGGTTAGATGGCTTGAAAAAGATCCCCCCTCTAAGGCGCATTGGCTTTCTAGAGTCCATCAGGTATGCATATTTGAAGATATGTCTTATAGATCGGTTAGGTCTCATGACAAGCTCAAGAAAATATGGACGCCCTGGTTGACATCCTAGCTCAGTGGCATCTAGAGCTCTCTGCAAAAGATTTATTTATGTAAATGAAAGTCTGATGTTCCTCAAACTTCCCCCCTATCCCTACTCCCTCCCCCCCCCAATTTTTGTCCCCTTTTCTTCCTTTAATTGCAATTTGTACTTGTTTTGTTTTATCTATGCAAATGATTCCCAATTGTTTGTTCCATGTGGGACCGCAATATGATATTTTCACCTGTATACCCTATACTCGGATTATTAATTCTCTTCTTGGCAAGTGTTACTTGCCCTAAAAAGGGCGGCCCCAAACAGGAACATTTGCCTTTTTCCACCTACAAACACTGCCATTTCCCTGGGGTTTTAGGTGCAAATAGAGAGAGGTTCCTGTGTGGGGCTGCCCTTTTTAGGGCGAATAACAGTTGCAAAGAAGGGAATTAATAGGGTGAGAGTAGGGCCTTTCGGGGAAGTTTTTACCCCCACCTGCTACAATGGACAATACATTGTTCCCTTCCACCTTTTCAAGGAAAGTGTTACTCGTCTTAAAAAGGGGGGCCCCACACAGGAACCGCTCCCTACTTCCACCTAAAAACCCTGGGAAAATGCAGTGTTTGTAGCTAGAAATAGGGAGAAGTTCCTGTGTGGGGCTGCCCTTTTTAGGGTGAGTAATACTTTCCAAGAAAGGAATTAATAGTTAGAGAGTAGGGCCTTACAAGGGAAGTATTTACCCCCACCTGTTACAATGGATCATACCTTGTTCCCTTCCACCTTTTAGAGGTCTTAGCATCACATCAATACTTAGTGGTGTAGGTTGCACATGGTGTTTAATGCACTCCTTTCCTTTTGTTAAATAAAAATGAAAATTTTGGGTACATATATTCTATCCTAGGAATATCATTAAAAGTTAAGTTTTACGTAATGCATATCCTCAATATTGTGCACACTAACACTTTTACAAGAGATACAGTTTTCTTCTGCCTAGCTGCCTCAGCTTGCCACCATATGTTCTCCTTATGCTGATGCCAGCTCCAGGCTGTCTCATACTGCCACCATATGTTCTCCTCATGCTGATGCTACCTCCAGGCTGTGTCATTCAGCCACTATATTGTCTCCTCATGCTGCCGCCACCTCCATGCTGTGTCATTCAGCCACTATATGGTCTCCTCTTGCTGCCGGCAATTCCAGGCTGTGTCATTCTGTCAGATTATGGTCTCCTCATTCTGCTGCCACCTCTAGGCTGTGTCATTGTGCCTCCATGTAACATGTACGACTAGCTTACGGCCCAAATGGCACATGCAGAGATAATCAAAGCTACAACAAATGAACCCAGAAGGGTTAAAAAGGCCTCTATATTGCATGTGTCACACTAATACTAAAACGTAACTTTTATTTTAACCAAATAATAGGATAAGTGAGGAATCAAAAAGTATTAAAAACACAATTCCACTGTAGTCGTAGATATGTATAATTGTGCCTAGGTCCTAGGTTGGTCATCCCATGCTAGTAAGTCAATTGCTAGACTCAAAATCCTATTTAAGGTTTATAAGTGAGGTATTGAACTTAAAGATTCTGGGGAAACTAGATATTACAGAGATTGAGATAAATGAACTCTCTACTGTATAGTCACTTATGTATGTGACATTTAGTCAGTGTTAACATGCACTGTACATCAAAGATGTTGTGACCACTAAGCATATCTCACCTACAGTGCACCGCAGGCATGAGCTATTCAGCCTGGACCTTATTTATTGGCTGATGTCAAACTTAGACTGCAGTGGAGTTGCTACTTAAAATACAATACTGTCCCACCCCGACATGTTTCGCCCCTAAATGTGGCTTTATCAAGGAGACACTGACAGCAATTGCACTGCAGATGCGAGATGCTTAGTGGTCACAACATCTTTGATATACAGTGCATGTTAACACTGACTAAATGTCACATACATAAGTGACCATACAATAGAGTGTTCATTTATCTCAATCTGGGTAATATCTAGTTTCCCCAGAATCTTTAAGTCCAATACCTCACTTCTTGGACTTAAAATAGGATTTTGAGTCTAAGCAGTTGACTCACTAGCATGGGATGACCAACCTAGGACCTAGGCACAATTGTACATATCTACAACAGCAGTGGAATTGTGTTTTAATACTTTATGATTCCTCACTTATCCTAGTATTTGGTTAAAATAAAAGTTAAGTTTTAGTATTAGTGTGACACATGCAATATAGAGGCCTTTTTTAACCCTTCTGAGCTAATTTGTTGTAGCCATGTAACATGTGACTCCTTGTTGGATTTGGTCTTTTGTAACCACACACTTTATTATTAAATCTTACATTTAGATTAAAATTTCAATAAAAAAAAAATCGATAGAACAATAACAATGAACCATAACTGATTAAATGAAACATTTGCACTTTCACAGTCAGGGGGTCACTGAGAGGCAGGGGCTGGAACTGGTGGTATCTCGCCGGGCAGACGACGCTCGATGCTCACCAGAATAGGTACTCAAAAAATGTTAATAAATTCAAATAAAATAAAATAAAAATTACATAAAAATTATCTTTATCCTCTTCAATTTTCATGCCATATGGTCTCCCTGCTGCCACATCCAGACGGTCTGCGGCAGTGATTCTAATAGCGATGCCTGTAACCTGCATGTCATACTAAATAACAGTATTATTTCACTAACATAGCACACTCACTCCCTATGCGTGTTAGGACAAGGCAAAGTGTTGTTCACCCCTATTGAGGCTATATGGTCTCCTCATGCTGCAACTACCTCCACACTGTGTCATTCAACTACTATGTATGCTTCTCATTCAGCCACTATATGGTCTCCTCATACTGATGCCACCACCAGGCTGTGTCATTATGCCGCTCTGCGACAGTGATTCTAATAGCAATGCCTCTGATCTGCATGTCATACTGAATAACAGTATTATTTCACTAATCCACCACACACCCTATGCATGTTACAGCAAGGAAAAGTGTTCTACACCCCTATTGAGGCTCTCTGTAGGCCAGAAATAGCTGGTTTTAATAGCGATTCACCGCAAATAAATTCGAACCAAACTGAATGTTTGTGGAAAATTCGGCAAATTGGCCGAATCGAATTTTTAAAAATCTCCCCAATCTCTAATTATGAATATAAAAAAGAATGGAAGAGCTAGTAGCGCGCTTAGCACACTAAACAATTTTTTTTCCCTATTTGTATACTCTTACCTTGCCGCTGCTTCTTTCCTGGTCCAGATTAAGGGTGTCTAGGGTATGAATCGGTTAACCTATCAGGACCCCTCAACTAACATATTAAGACTCTCTACCAACTCTAGACTAACTTAGCAGCCACCTATACCTTTTGAGCTATGTGCTAAACTAATAAGAGACGCTGGGTCTGTTCTGACTGCATAATTAGGCTGCCTGCGGCCACATGGGTAATTGACAGAGTGAGGAACCAATGGCTCTTCGCTCTGTCAAAGCTGAGCACCATATTTAACTATAAACTTGTCCTTAGGACACACTTACAGTTAAAAGGGCTAAGCAAGGCATCTTACAGCTAAGTTGAACTCCTCCCACCCCCACCAGCAAAAACAGGGGGCCCTGGCACTTGCTTATGATCACCAGGTGCTGACACAAGCCCTGCATAGCTATGAGAAGTTACTGCCTGTGCATGTAACCCTGCTGCATAAGTCGGCTACCCACCCCTCAAATATGTGTACAGAAAAAGAAATGGTTGCAATACTGAGCATGATCAACTGTCAAGTGCCATAATGTGTGATAATTTTACACTATATATGATCTATATAGTATAATGTGAATTTATATAGTAGGAAGTTACAGTTAGCACAGGACACTCTTATATTGCATCCATACCCTGTGCAGTACCTTCTGTTGTAACCTTCCTTAAATTCCATCCCTATAGTTCCTTCTTATGCACCTTGATATAAGGCAATTGTATGGATCTACCATATTCTTGATAAAATATATAAGGAGAGGAAGGGTTTTAACGTGACCACTGTTAGCCAAAACGAAACAATTATTTAAGCTCAGACAACCACTTAAACAATACAATATTGTAATATCATGTAAATAGAATTTTAGTAAGCCAATGGCGCTAGTGCTATTCTTTTATGTTAAAAACTTTTTCTATGGGAACTTCCTTTTTTATCACATTTTCACGGAATAGTGACCTAAATTGAAAGTGAAGAGAGCAGGCAGCTGTCCGGCCATCGTTGCTCTGTTAACAGTTAGGATGGAGACTTTTTAATCCCCTTGGATTTTATATCTACCAAAACAGCTTGGGCCCATCAGCAAATTGCAGTGGCATATGGTCCAGGTTTATGAGTAATCTGGCACACGCTTTAGGCAAGGACGTCATCGTTCAACAAATGTAAGGAAAAAAAATCACAAATATAGATATATACATATGTAAAATATCTACATGCTGTTTAAAATGGATTTGTTTCCTATGCATGCCACATCTTTGTGGCACATTCCCTGTTATTATTATTCCTTATTCATTGTTATTCATTACACAGTTATCAGATACATAAATATCACTGTGTCTCAAGTAAATATTTTTCCATATGCAGCGTTCATTATGAGATTGAAATACTTTAATACTATTAATACTATTTGTCCCCATCCCCCCTATTCTCTCTTAGATGATTGCTCTCCCTTGTGTTTATTGAATGTTAATTCCATAATTATTATATTTGTTTTATTGTATGGCATTGTGCAGAATTATATTACCTTTACATTTAGAAATAAATTATAGCATTAAAATGGGGCTAATTATTTGGAGCTCCTAGAATCATTTTAGGTTGTTATTATAGTGATCACATATGCAATTAGCTTTTGGGGTTGTTGTTTTATCTTTACAGTCCAAATATTTTGTGTTATTTATGTGCTCCTTTTCGATAAAGTGTTCTTAGAAAACTGTTCCTCAGATAAAAAAAAAATTCTCTCATTATTTAAAAAAATTTATAAATAAGAAAACATATGTCCAATTAGTATCAACATCACTGGCCACTAGGTACGCCTGTTAAATTGCTTGTTAACACAAATAGCTAATCAGCCAATCATAAGGCAGCAAATGAATGCATTTAGGCATGTAGACTTGGTCAAGACTACTTACTGAAGTTCAAACTGAGGATTAGAAGGGGAAATGAAGAGGATTAAAGTGACTGAATGTATCGTGGTTGTTGACATTAGATGGGCTGGTCTGATCAGCCTCAATTCCAACTGCAGAATTTAGAGGGCAGAACAACATGAAAGCATGGATTCATCCTACCTTGTGTCAATGCTTCATGCTGCTGGAGGTGGTGTAATAATCTACCTGAGTATTTTTACTGACCATATCCATCTCTTATTGTTTCCATTTTCTGATGAATACTTTCAGCAGGATAATGCACCATGTAACAAAGATCACATCACCTCAAACTGGTTTTAGTATAAACCAGATCCCAATCCAATAGAGCCCCTTTGGGATTTGGTGGAATGGAAGATGTGCGTCATGGATGTCAGTCAACAAATCTGTAGCAACTGTGTGATGTCATCATGTCCATATGGACCAAAATCTCTGAGGATGTTTCCAGCACCTTACAGAAAGTATGCCATGAAGTATGAAGGTAGTTCTGAAGACAAAAGAGGGTCCAACCCGGTACTAGCAAGGTGTGTCTAATAAGGTGGCAAGAGAGTGAAAGTGCCCTTACTAATCTTGCTCCTTGTACGATGTACTGTTCACATTGACTGGATTCTCATGTTTTTGACAATAATCAATAATTATAACAATATCTACTGAAATATTATTTACATAGGAAATACTAAAACTATAATGGAAACCAGATGGATCCCATTATAAGTCAATGGAATACATAACTGTAATAAATAGAACACTAAATCCTCTTTATAAATGATCAGTATGTAAAACTACTTCTACTGAAAATCCACAGTGGGCAATCCATAGTATTTCATCATATATTGCACCAAACTAACAACAAATTGGCCAGATTTTAGTGCAGATTTGTATTTTAGCCCGTACTTACAGATTTTGCTGTGGATTTGTAATTTTACAACTTAAAATTACTAAGGGATAAAGATACATTCCTCCTGACATCCAGCCCACTTCTTTCTCCCTCTGGTCAGCCTAATGAATATGCATAATGCTTGCCCTGTACACCCGGAAACATCGCATGTGCAGTACTCACCAACAGCAGGGAGAAAGTAAAATTTCTCCCCTCACAAGAAAGATTTCATAGGAGAAATGCATATGTTGATTCAGAAAGTGGGCCATGGGGAGGAGGAAGTGGGCTGGACGTTAGGGTGCACAACATTGTTTCATTCGACAAATTTTTTAATGTTTTACATCTTAGCGAAATGTTAACCTTTCTAATAGAGTTGAGCAATTTGAATCCCCAAAACCTGTATTCCATCCAAACTATGACATTATATAGATAGCTGTATAATATATATAGTATCCAGAAGATCTTACTTATAACCTCCAGACATCACCAGAGGCGAAGCTACAAATGAAGAAGCTCACAGCCTGGAACAAGATGTAGTTACTATGGCTCTGTTCACATTATGCATTTTTAGCATGCCTTTTTGTTTTCAAAAGGCATGTTAAAAACATATAATGTATACAGACCGTTTTTTGGCAGTGAATTCTTAAACAAGGAGCCTCAAACTATTAACTAGCATTGTTTAGCAGTGGTGCTTAACCCCTTCTTTGCTGTACTGACGTATTGTGCTCAGCCCAGCCAGATGTTACAGTAAACCAGTGGAAAAAGGTGATATAGTATTAGGGTGCCAGACGAGTACTAGTGTATGAAGTTTTGTATCCAATACAACCTGTGAACAATGATATACAAAAAGAGAGGGAACACTCTCCTCAAGCCTGTTCTTTATTGGTATTAACCCCCTTAAGGACCTTGGGTTATTCCGTTTTCTCCTCCTTACCTTTAAAAAATCATAATTTTTTCAATTTTGCACCAAAAAATTCATATGATGGCTTATCTTTTTGTGCCACCAATTCTACTTTGTAATGATATCAGTAATTTTACCCAAAAAACTACGGTGAAATGGGGAAAAAATCATTGTGCAACAAAATGTAAGAAAAAAAAATGCAGATTTTGTAACTTTTCGGGGCTTCCGTTTCTTCCTTCTCTTTATTTAATTAAAATGATACCCTACTTATATAGGTTTGATTTTTTTGTACTTCTGGAAAAAATCATAACTACATGCAGGAAAATGTATACGTTTAAAATTGTCATCTTCTGACCCCTATAGAGTAACTTTTTTTATTTTTTCATGTACAGAGCGGTATGAGGGCTCATTTTTTGTGCTGTAATCTAAGCACAAATCTAAGATTTTAGCAGTACCATTTTTGTATTGATCAGACTTTTTGATCGCTTTTTATTCATTTTTTCTTTGGAACTTTTTTGCGCGTACGCTATTGATCGTGCAGTTAAATTAATTATATATTTTTATAATTCGGACATTTACGCATAAGGAGATACCACATATGTTTATTTTTATTTACACTGTTTTTTTTTAAAAAGGAAAAGGGGGGTGATTCTTACTTTTATTGGAGGGGGGGGGGTTAAATGATCCTTATTAACTTTTGTTTTTCTCACTTTTTTTTGCAATGTTATAGCCCCCATAGGGGGCTATAGCACTGCACACACTGATCTTTTACATTGATCATTGATATACCATAGGATATCATTGATCAATGATTCTGCCGCTTGACTGCTCATGCCTGGATTTCAGGCACTGAGCAGTCATTCGGCGATCAGACACACAGAAGGAAGGTAGGGACCCTCCTTGTGTTCTCCAGCTGTTTGGGATGGCGCAATTTCGCCACGGCAGTCCCGAACAGCCCACTGAGCTAGCCGGGGGTAGTTTACTTTCACTTTAAGACGTGGCGATCAACTTTGAATGCCGCGTCTAAAGGATTAATAGCACGCGGCCAGGCTGTCAGTGCCACACGCTATTAGCCACGGGTCCCGGCTGTGGCCCCGCGTTATAGAAAGGGAGCAGACTCAGGGCGTACAGGTACGCCCTGGGTCCTTAAATCCTTAAAGGGTAGCTCCCACTAAGTACTATATAATCTAATATGTCCCTATCTAGTAGTAATCTAGCCCTAACCCCCTACCTGGCTTCAAAAAATGTTTTAATCGCTTTAATAGAGCAGATTTAGTGCTTTAAATCTGCTCTATAAAGCAGGGCAGGAAGCAGCACTTCCCAACAGGCGCAACGTCACTGACGCCTTGCTGGGCGCTTGCTTCCGCCCTCAGATCGTCTATGCATGAGTGTTCTTTTTCTAATAGGGTGCCTTCAGCTGTTTCCCTACTACAACTCCCAGCATGCCATGATTGCTATTAGCTGTCAGGCCATGCTGAGAATTGTAGTTGTGAAACAGCTGGAGGCACCCTATTAGATAAATTACACTCATGCCAGATGTATATAACATGTATATTTATCAGACTTACCCATCCGGCAGATCAGCGCAGCAATGAGTGCGCGCACTTCCTCCGGACAGGGTAATGGGGGCGAGTGGGGCTGCGCGCAAGGCCAGTGCGCAGCCCCAGCTATCAGCGTGCTCGCTCTCACCTGTTTGATTGACAGGTGGGAGCGAGCACCACAGTGACTGAATTTCGACTCATTGCCAGGCTTAAATGAGTCGAAATTCTGTAGTGACGTCACTGCCGAATGCATTCGGCCACTAGGAGGGCGACCCCTAGTGGCCGAATTTAAAAGTGATTTTAAACTGGTTTAAAATCACTTTTTTTTTAAATTAAAGTATGTTAGAGATATGTTGTAGTACTTAAGTACTACAACATATCAATTTTTTTTATATCATGACAGTGCCCATTTAAGGACTGAGCAAATTTTCCTTTTTGCATTTAAATTTTTTCCTCCTTCCCTTCTAAAAATCATAACGCTTTCAATTTTGCACCAACAGACCCATATAAGGGTTTGTTTTTTGTGTCATCAATTGTACTTTGTATTGACATCACTTATTTAAAATATAACCTGCGGCAAAACCCCCCAAAAAAATTTTGTGAGGTGAAATGAAAAAAGAAACGCCATTTTGTAAATTTTGAGGGCTCCCGTTTCTACACAGTGCACTTTTCGGTAAAAATCACACCTTATCTTTATTCTGAAGGTCCATACAGTTACAAGCATACTCAATTTGTATAGGTTTTATTTTATTTTAATACTTAAAAAAATTATAAACTGCATGCACCAAAATTGGTATGTTTAAAATTGGCATCTTCTGACCCCTATACCTTTTTTAATTTTTCCGTATATGGTATGAGGGCAAATTTTTTGCACCGTCAACTGTAGTTTTTATTGGTACCATTTTTGTATTGATTGGACTTTTTGATGGCTTTTTATTAATATTTTTATGGTATATGAAGTGACCAAAAATGCAAAATTTTGGAATTTGGTATTTTTTTACGTGTACGCCATCGACCGTCCGGTTTAGCTAACCTTGTATTTTAATAGTTCAGACATTTACACATGCGGCAGTACCACATATTATTATTTTTATTCTTTATTACATTATTTTAATAAAAAAATTGGAAAATGGGGGTGATTTAAGCTTTTAATAGGAAAGGGGTTAATGAACTTTTATTACATTTTTTTTTTTACACTTTTTTCTTTTTAAGCCCAACATGCAGTCTTTTGATTGCATACACTGAACAGTGTAACCGGCGCTCTGCTGCTCTAGCCTGCTGCGCTAGGAGCAGTAGATTGCCGATCGGACGATGGAGAGGCAGATGAGGACCCTCCCGTCGTCTGATAAGCTGATCAGGACATCGCAATTTTATCGCCATAGTCCCGATCAACTCCACTGAGCTGCCGGGATTCTTTTACTTTCGCTTTAGACACCGCAATCAAATTTGATTGCGGCATCTAAAGGGTTAATGCTGGGCATCAGCCCGATCGGCCATGCCCGGCATTAGAAGTGGGTCCTGGCTGCCTGTAGCAACCGGGCCCCACAGGGTTTAACCCCCTCTTGGCTGGGGAGAACGGTTTAAACCCTTAAACTGGACCAAGGCGTACGCCCTGAATCCTTAAAGGGGTACTCTGCCCTTAGACATCTTATGCCCTAACCAAGGATAGGGGATAAGATGTCGGACCTGCGATCTCTCCTGCAGCCCCCCCGAGTCATCAGCTCTCCAGAGCTACGTTTTCTCCATGGCTGATGACTCACAATATAGGGAGCGGAGGTATGTGATAGCATGGCTCCGCCCCTCATGATGTCACACCCGCCCCCCTTAATGCAAGTCTATGGCAGGAGGCGTGATGGTTGCCACGCCCCCTCCCATAGACTTGCATTCAATGGGCGGGGCACAATTTGTCACAAGGGGCGGCGCCATGACATCAGCCACGGAGCAAACTTAGCTCCGGAGAGCTGATGACTCGAGAGGCTTCAGGAGAGATTGCGGGGGTCCCCAGCAGCGGGACCCCTGCGAACAGACATCTTATCCCCTATCCTTGGATAGAGGATAAGATGCCTAGGGGCGGAGTACCCCTGTAAGGATCCGGGATGCCCAAGAGGTTAAAAGTATATTTTTCAGATAGTAATATCTGCAGGCCCCTTGAAGAAATGCTTAAATATTGATTGTCAGTGAGGGATCAATGTATTGTATTTGATCTTATATATTTATCTTATTCCAATAGGAAAATAGGGTAAATATTAAATATTAAACTTAAATATTAACCAAAGACACAAAACACACACATATTGTGTAAGTTAGCACTGACGAAGTATAACAATCAAAAGTTATAGGCACCATATATTTTGACCTCCTGCATTAAATGCAGCCAAAAAGAGAAAATTGAGTCACTAAATCATATAAAAATATATATTTATTGGTATGCATAAAAAATACTGAATATTTTAAAAGAAAGAAACAGCATCAACAAAAAAATACAGTGACATCACCGTCTCATCTGCCAAACATGAGATGGTAGTGAATGGATATAAGGTCACATAAATAGATATAAAAGTATATAGATAGCAGCAAATGGTACACAGTGTTGACTACAATGACTTACAGTACATAGAGTAATAATGTGGCATATGCATAAAGTGCTGTTACATATTATATCATAACAAACTACATCAGTGCATGGAATAGCTGCAAGACATTTGTCACGCACGTGAATGCGGGCTGTCATGAAACTGAATGTGGATCCTCTAGCTGTGTGGTGATGAATCGGACTGTATCGGGGAGTGGAGTCTAAGGTGCCGCTTGTCTTCACCAGAACCCGCCGCAAAGCAGGAGTCCAGAATTTCCTTGACAGAATATACATCAGAGATACCAGAGATGGGAGTGGGAGAAATGTCCTTTTTAGTGAAGCGGTTATGGATGACTGGTTTCAGGAGGGAGACGTGGAAAGAATTTGGGATCCGGAGGGAGGAAGGCAGATGTAGCGAATAAGTCACTGGATTAAGACGTCTCTTGACCTTGAAAGGCACCAAATAGCATGGTCCCAGTTTGTAGCAA
Source organism: Hyla sarda (assembly GCF_029499605.1). Lineage (NCBI taxonomy): Eukaryota > Metazoa > Chordata > Amphibia > Anura > Hylidae > Hyla > Hyla sarda. The sequence continues at coordinate 233,071,883 of NC_079189.1, read as the reverse complement.
GGTACGCTGAAGTGGATATATTTAGATGACAGCCATACCTTGCACCCGGGTGAAAATTTAGGAGGAGGACGCCTTTTCTTGTCCGCTTGAGATTTCATATGTGTTGTGGCACGAAGAAAAGAGAGATGAGTCTTCTTCCAAATAGAGGTGAAGTTCTGTACTAGTTCATCAGCCATAGGGACTCAGGAGGGAGAAGGTAAGGGTAGAGGAGGACGAGGATGAAGTCCATAGACTGCATAGAAGGGTGAAGTTCCTGTGGATTCGGTATCCCTATGGTTGGACGAAAACTCACGAAGATAATCCCCCCAAATCTCATTCACCCTCTTAACTTGACCATTAGACTGGGGGTGATAGGCAGAGGAGAAATACAAATTAACTTGAAGTTGTGAGCCTGTCAGAATTTGGAGACGAACTGGACTCCCTGGTCAGAGACAATATGTGTTGGCAATCCATGGAGACGGAAGATATGGGAAAGGAACAGTTTGGCTAGTTGAGGTGAAGATGGTTACCCAGGCAAAGGCACAAAATGAGCCATCGTAGAAAATTGGTTCACAACAACCCAGATGACTGTATTGCTGCTAGAAGAAGGAAAGTCCATAATAAAGTCCATTGCAATGTTAGACCTGGGCAGATCAGGAACAGGCAAAGGATGTAGTAGCCCGGCAGGCTTGGCGCATGGTGTTTTTTATCCAGGGCACAAACAGAGCAGGAACGAACAAAGTTCATGACATCCTGTTTCAGAGTGGGCCACCAATACTGTCGAGAAGTTAGTTGCAAGGATTTACGGATACCAGCATGACCTGGCAACAGAGAAGAATGGCCCCATTTCAAGATCTGGAGTCTCAAACGAGGAGAAACATAAGTCTTCCCAGGGGGCAGATGCTGAAGACTTGCCGATGCTGCGGAAATAAGACGATCCGGAGGGACAATATGTTGCAGATGGGGTTCCAGGTCTTGTACCTCAGAAGATCTAGATAGAGCATCATCTCGAAGATTCTTCTCTGCTGGACGAAAATGAATAAAAAAGTTAAATTTGGAGAAGAACAGGGACCAGCAAGCCTGACGAGGATTGAGACGATGGGCTGACTGAAGATATAGCAAATTTTTGTGATCTGTATAGATGGTTATAGGATGCACAGAGCCCTCTAAGAGATTACGCCATTCTTCCAAGGCCAACTTAATAGCCGGGAGCTCTCAATCTCCTATAGTATAATTTCTCTCCGCTGGAGAGAAGGTCTCCGAGATCCTTGTGTCAAGACTGCTCCTGCACTGACAGAAGACGCATCTACCTCTAAAGTAAATGGCGTGTCCAGATCAGGTCTTGACAACACTGGAGCAGATGCGAAGGCAGACTAATTTTTTGAAGGCTTCTTCGGCCTCTGGAGTCCAGACCTTAGGATTGGCAGCTTTTTTGGTTAGAGATACGATGGGGGTAACCAAGATGAAGTAGTGGGGAATAAACTGTCGATAATAATTGGCAAAGCCAAGGAAGCGCTGAATCGCTTTCAGTCCAGTTGGTTGAGGCCACTCCAGTACAGCGGATAACTTGTTAGGATCCATTTGTAGTCCTTGACTGCTAACAATATATCCCAGAAACGGAAGGCTGTTTTTTTCAAAGGTACACTTTTCTAGTTTTGCGTAGAGTTGGTTGTCTTGGAGATGCTGCAAATCTTGACGGAGATGGAAACAATGAGTGCGGAGATTGGATGAATAGATGAGGATGTCATCCAAATAGACAATGACACAGGAGTAGTGAAGGTCCCGAAAAATGTCATTGACAAATTCCTAGAAGACTGCTGGAGCATTACATAGTCCGAATGGCATAACAAGATATTCGAAATGTCCATCTCGAGTAGTGTTGAGCGGCATAGGCAATATTCGAATTTGCGATATTTTGCAAATATATGGAGGAATATTCATCATATATTCGCTAAATTCGCGAAAATTTACATATGCGAATATTAGCATATAAAAATTTGCATATGCGAAAGTGCCAGAAAGTTAAACAGATTTGTAAATCACTTCTATTGAAAAAAATCTTAATCCTTCCAGTACTATTTATGGGCTGTATACTAAAGAGAAATCCAAAAAAGAAATGCATTTCCTCTGATGTTATGACCACAGTGCTCTCTGCTGACATCTGCTGTCCATTTTAGGGACTGTCAAGAGTAGGAGAAAAACCCCATAGCAAACATATGCTGCTCTGGACAGTTCCTAAAATGGACAGCAGAGGTCAGCAGAGAGCAATGTGGTCATGACATCAGAGGAAATGCATTTCTTTTTTGGATTTCTCTTTAGTATACAGCCCAAAAAAAGTACTGGAAGGATTAAGAATTTTTTAATAGAAGTGATTTACAAATCTGTTTAACTTTCTGGCACCAGTTGATTTAAAAAAAAAAAGTTTTCCACAGGAGTACCCCTTTAAGCGTGGAGAGGAAGAATTCCCACCTAGGGAGGCCTCTCCAACAAGCCCTAGGTGCGAGCGTTTCCCTGTGGCTGAGGATGCAGAGGACAGTCCTTAAGGAAGTGGTCTGAACTGGCGCAGTATAGACAAAGATTTTCGGTTCGTTGGCGAGTCCTTTCCTACAGGGTCAGGCAAGACCAATCCACTTAAATAGCCTCCACTGGGGGGGGGGGGGGGCAACATAGAAAATTGCTGTTGTTGCTGGAAGACTGTCGCCAGCCGAGGAAAGCACAAAGCGCAGAGGTCGTGCAGATTCCCTTTCTTGTCATAGTTCCTCTCGTTGCTGGGAGAAACGGATATTGATACGGGATGCCAATTGTATTAGTTCGTATTAGATGGCAATCTAATAGATGGCAATTCCCGGGCAGCAAGGACATCCTTAATTTGACTTGATAATCCTCTCTTGAAGGTAGCGCAGAGAGCTTCATTGTTCCAGGCCAACTCCGACGCCTGGGTTCGGAACTGGATGGCATACTTGTCAACAGTGGAGTTGCCCTGAGAAAGACTCAGCAGAGCCGTCTCAGCGGAGGAAGCATGAGCAGGTTCCTCGCAGACAGTGCGAAATTCCAACAGGAATGCCTGGAGATTGGTAGTGATGACATCACTGCGATCCCACAGCGGAGTTGCCCAGGCCAAGGCCCTTCCAGAAAGGAGACTAATAACAAAAGCCACCTTTGCTTGTTCTGTGGAGAACTGGTCCGCCATGAGTTCAATGTGCATGGAGCACTGCGTCACGAAACCTCAACAGAACTTGTAATGTGCAGATAAAGTATGCTTGAGAGTACGTGACGTTCTACCTATATATTTTTTTTATTGCATGGACAGCTGATGATGTAGATGATGTTTTTGCTATTGCAGGTGAGAAGTGCATTCCTGAGATGGTGGATTATGTTAGATTATGTTGTGCCATTTCTGTTTGTTTGGTGGTAGGTGCAAAATTTTAGGCCTAGATTCGGTGCCTTTGTGAAAACAACTGGCGCTTGTGGGGGCGAGAGATGGGCCTATAATTTTGTCAGACTGTAGTAAATGCCAATGTTTGTTGATGATCTTGATTAGTTGGTGTGAAATATTGAAAGGTATAATGAGTTTTGCTTGGTGTGAAATATTCTCCTGTAATTTAGGTTTGTCTTCAAAAAATGCTTCTCTGCTTTGGATCTTAGCTTTTTTAAATGAGCCTAGAAGAAGAATTATAGGGTATTGTTTTTGTTGGAATTGTTCTGTGAGTATTTTGTCCTCCTTCTCAAAATGGTGGATATCTGTGCAATTGCGTCTTCTACGTCTATACTGCCGCGGTGTGTCTGGGTCCTCTGTCTCGCCTTCCTCATAACCCTCTAGCTCCTCTGGTGCTCCTCCTCTCCTGTCAGATGACTATAAAAACGTCCCATTTCGTGAAAGATAAACTGTGCTCCACTGTCCCAATCCCCCTCCTCTTCCAGGTGTGCCCTCACAGGGCTCATGTGGCCGTGAGATGTAGGCGCCATGTCTCCAATGCTCTGACCAGCCATAGTTTCCAACACGTGTTATAGGAAATTAAGTGGAATGACATTGTTCATCAATCCTAGTGACTGACTATTAATGTGGCTTCCTCAAAGGGCCTGAGCAAATGGCAGGTGTCACGTATGAGCTGCCACTGGTTAACATAAAAGTTACACAGGGGAGTCCAACTATCCGCATGGATCATCAATAAATCGGTGATGGCTTTTCTTAGTTCATATAGTTGGTCCAACTAATTGAGGGTGGAATTCCAAAATGTGGAAACATTGCAAATCAGACTATGTTGGGGGATACCGTTCTGATGCTGCAGCTCAAGGAGGGTGTGCTTTGCAGTGTACAAGTGGCAGAAGTGCATGCAAAGTTTCATTCCCATTGTTAGGATGTCTTGCAGATGGGGGGACCACTTCAGGAACCACTTGACAACCAGATTGAACACGTGTGCAGGACGCATGGCTCAGGTTTCCTTGTCGCATCGCAAGCAAGATATTCTTCCCATTTTCGATCACCATGGTTCCCTTTTCCAGTTTTTATGGAGTAAGCCATGATTTGATTTCTTGATGAATGACTTTTAGCAGTTCCCCCCCTGTGTGACTCCGTTCGCCAAGGCAAACCTTGTGAAGAACAGCCTGACACCGCCGTGCCCTGCACACATGGTATTCTGGGGGGGGGGGCACTGAAACTTGTCTGTACAGTGGAGGCTGAGGACACAGTGGAGGATGAGGAGGCGGAGTCGCACACTGTCACAGGATCAACGGCCTGAGAGCATGGAGGCGGAAGCGACGTGACCTGTCCGAGTTGCTGTTGTTGCTGTGCAGGAACCACATTCACCCAGTGGACCATAAAGAACATATGTTGTCCCTGACCGTAGTTACAGCTCCACACATCAGTGCTGCAGTGAACTTTGGTAAACACCGACAGGCTCAAGGACTGGCCAACCTTCTGTTCCACAAAATTGTGCAGGGCTGGTACTGCCTTTTTCACAAAGAAATGATGGCTTGGGACTTTCCACCTCGGCTTTCCACCACAAGCCATCAGTTCTCTGATAGGTGCAGAGTCCACCACTTGAAAAGGGAGGGATGGCAACACCAGCAACTTGGACAGGAGCACATTCAGCTTCTGCGCCATAGGATGAGTGGGCACATACTGTTGTTTCTTGGACATGGCTTCGCCGATGGATTGCTGGCGGAGTGACTGACTCGAAGTAGGAAGAGCAGGAGCATCTGGAGCGACAAAAGATAGGTATGACAAACAGCTCCCTTCGGCTGAGGTGGTTGAGCATTGGTTGGCTGAAACAGGGAGCAGTGGGCCACTAGGTGATGTAGCAGGCTGGACCACTGCATCAGAGCAACGGTTCTCCCAAGCCACTTTATGGTGACACTGCATATGTTGACACAGGCTGTGGTGTCAACATTGGGATCCTGGCCATGCTTCATCTTCTGCCGACACATCTTGTAAGTGGCCAGGTTAACACCCTCTGGATGCTTGATGAAAAACTGAGACACCGCTGAGTAGCAGATTTTCCCCCCCAACAGTTCACACTGATTGACTGCTACTGCCGCCAACTCCAGGAATACTTGTTCCACTACCTCCTCGCAAGGTAGGCTGCCGGGAAGCAGGTGGTCTACCCCAGGCACGTTTGCCTCCAGACTTCCCACTTCTGCCACCATGCTAACTGCCAACCATGCTACCACCTTGATGGCTCAGCAGCTGCCTCACGGGCAACTTGCAACCCTCTTCTCCTGATGATGATGAAGCCCCTTCTGCACCCTGCTGCCAAGTGCGATCGGCATCATCATCTTCAAGTTGTGTCTGCAAGTCACTGATGTCCTCCTCAGGTTCCTCAACAGTGTCTGCTTCAGGAGCCTGAACTCTCCCAACACCACCTCCCATGCCACTCTCCTCATCAATACTTGCCCACCAAGCGGGGGAAGTGGCGGAGGTCTACTCCACTTCTTGGCAAGGCAGTAGCTGCTGACTGTCCTCTAGTATATCGTCCTCACAAAATAGTGGAGCTAAACCCACAGCATACAATACTTCTGTGGGGGAGGGAACAGCATAGGACAGAGGCAATGGGAGGACAGGGACTGCTCCCGGGCCATGCCAACTGAGGGTCGTGTCTGAGGAACCCACCAACTGTGGACTGGGGGTGCCATATGTCACTTGTGATGTAGTGGATGACTGAGTTAACCAATCGATGACGGAAGATGGGTCGAGACACAACCTCTTGCTGATACCGGGAGCTCAATCCTCTCGCTGCGACTCCTGCTGCCACTAGTCTGCTGCGACCTCTGCCTGATGAATTTAGGCCTCTACCACTCCTCTGTCAACGTCCTGACACTTCTCTGCCAGATATAATTAGTGCGTATATGAAAGGAGAACAATACGCTCCACTGCGTTTAAAACAGTATTTGTCTGCAACACAAGTAGGTGTATACTTTTGTCTGGCCTTTCACAGTAAGTAGGCCCTCAAGACGTTAACAAGAACAAAATGGTACACCACGTAGATGTACGTATGTGGTATGCACTTTTGAGGGGTGTACAATACGCTCCACTACAATTTAAACAGTATTTGTGTACAACACCAGCAGGTGTGTACTTTTGACTGGCCTTTCACAGTGAGTAGTCCCTTAACACTTTAACAGGAACAAAATGGTACACCATGTAGATGTCGTACGTGGTATCAACTTATGAGGGGAGTACAATACGCTCCACTACACTTAAAACAGTATTTGTCTAGAACAGCAGCAGTAGGAGTCGAAGCGAGAGGCCAGAGCTCCCGTTATCAGCAAGCGGTCCTGTCTTGACCAGCAACTCATCTGCCATCATCAATTGGTAAACACGGTCATCCACTTCATCACAAGTGACCTCTGATACCCCGGTCGACAATCGGTGGGTTCCTCAGACACAACCCTCAGTTGGCAAGGCCTAATACTGCTGTGTACAGGTGTAATTTTGGCAGGCCTTTCACAGCAAGTAGGCCCTTAAGACATTAACAGGAACAAAGTGGTACACTATATCGATGTACGTACGTGGTATGCACTTATGAGGGGAGTACAATACGCTTCACTACACTTAAAACATTATTTGTCTAGAACAGCAGGTGTGTACTTTTGTCTGGCCTTTCACAGTAAGTAAGCCCTTAAGTCTTTAACAGGAACAAAATGGAACACCAGGTACATGTACGTATGTGGTATGAACTTATGAGGGGAGTAACCTTTTTTTTTTTTTCTCTCTGTCCTCACTCTGCCTTTAGGGGCTGGGACTCAGTTTGTGAGCATGCTCTGTTTTGAGTGGGCTCTGTAAGAGTGAAACTGAAAGAGAGTTATAAATCTGAGAGTTTGAAAGCAGGAGTTTGAGATCGCTGTGAGTGTTACTTTGCTTACATTGTAGAGACTTTAACTCGAGAAGGTCTTCTAAATCCCCATAACTGGTATGGCCTCCATGTTGGAAAATGTTGTCCTGTGTACATCCTGTTCAATGTATGCAGTCCTTGAACAGCAGTTTGAGGGTGCATATTGTTGTGTGAGATGTGTGCAAGTTTTTCATCTGGAAGCCCAGATCCTGCATCTAGAGGAGCGACTGGCAACATTGAGAAGCACTGACAACATGGAGAGGAGTCTCCTGCTCACTGAGCAAGTACTCTCTGGGGTAGAGGTGGGGGAGGATAGTGGGTCAGCGGTTCAGGACAGTCAGGCAGTTAGCTGGGTTACAGTTAGAAAACGGGGTAGAGAGAAAAGTGTCAGGCAGGCTAGTCCTGAACTGGCACACCCCAACAAGTTTGCCCTGTTGGCGGACGAGGGGATGCCATTTCAGAGCTAGCAGTACTGCAGCAGGACTCTGCCTCTGACCGCCAGGGGGGTGTCTGCTCCAGTAAGGAGGGAGGGAGGAGTGCAGGGCAGGCTAGACAGGTACTGGTAGTGGGGGACTCAATTATTAGGGTGACAGATAAGCCGATCTGTCACAAAGACCGGGATCGCCGAACAGTGTGTTGTCTGCCGGGCGCTCGAGTTCGGCACATCGCGGATCGGATTGACACGTTGCTGGGTGGGGCTGGAGAAGACCCAGCAGTCATGATACATATTGGCACCAATGACAAAGTAAGAGGTAGGTGGAGTGTCCTAAAAAATTATTTCAGGGACTTAGGCCGCAAGTTTAAGGCAAGGACCTCCAAGGTAATATTTTCTGAAATATTACCTGTACCACAAGCAACACCAGAGAGGCAGCTGGAGATCAGGGAGGTAAACAAGTGGCTCAGAAGCTGGTGTAGGAAGGAGTGGTTTGGGTTCATGGAGAACTGGGCTGACTTTGCTGTCGGTTACCGGCTCTACTGTAGGGACGGGCTGCACCTAAATGGTGAGGGTGGAGCTGTGCTCGGGGAGAAGATGGCTAGAAGGGTGGAGGAGTGTTTAAACTAGGGACTGGGGGGGGGGGGAGGGAACCTATAACATAGAGGGGGAAGACAGTGTAGATAGAGAGGGGGGACTTAGTAATGTACTTGGGGGTGGAGTTAGAATAGTTAATAGGGATAGGCTTCATAGGAAGAAAAAACATACACCACTGAATTGCATGATGACTAATGCCAGAAGTATGTCCAATAAAACTGACGAACTGGAGTGGTTAATGTCTGAGGAAAATGATGACATAGCGGGTATAACAGAGACTTGGTTGGATGATAGCTGTGACTGGGCGGTCAACATACAGGGTTATAGTCTATTCAGGAAGGATCGGACAAAAAGGAAAGGGGGAGGAGTTTGTCTGTATGTGAAATCAAATCTGAAGAGCGCACTGCGGGAGGATATATGGGAGGGAAATGATAATGTGGAGTCATTATGGGTAGAAATAAATGGAGATAAAAATAAAAAAAATTCGGATAGGGGTTTGTTATAAGCCACCATACATAATGGAAGAAGCAGAAGATCAATTAATGAGGCAAATAAACAAAGCAGCAAATCAAAATGAGGTGATAATAATGGGGGACTTTAACTATCCTGATATAAACTGGGAGACTGAGACCTGTGAATCTCATAGGAAGGAAACAGGTTTCTGACTATACCTAAAGACAATTATCTGTCCCAAATGGTACAGAGCCCGAACAGAGGGGGTGCCCTACTAGACTTAACATTAACCAACAAACAACGAATGTGCAGGTAAAAGGACACCTGGGACACCAATAGTGATCATAATATAATACATTATAACTTATTCTTCAATAAGGGAATCTCTCGAGGGGCCACAAAAACAATGAACTTTAGGAAGGCAAAGTTTGATCAGCTCAGAGAAGCCCTTAACAATATAAAATGGGATATTGTCCTCAAAAACAAGAATACTGACACTAAATGGGAGACTTTTAAAGATATCTTAAATTATCACTGTAATAAATATATACCTTATGGGAATAAAAGGGTCAGAAATAAAAGAAAACCAATATGGATGAATAAAAACATTAAAGGGGCAATAAAGGACAAAAATAAAGCATTTAAAATACTAAAACAGGACAGCAGTGAAGAAGCATTAAAAAGCTATAGAGAAAGATGCAAAATATGTAAAAAAAAAAAAAAAAAACAGATAAAAGCCGCAAAAATAGAGACAGAAAGACTCATTGCCAAAGAGAGTAAAACTAACCCCAAAATGTTCTTTAACTATATAAATAGTAAAAAGGTCAAAAATGAAAGTGTGGGCCCCTTAAAAAATGATGAAGAAGAAATTATAAACTGGGATCAGGAAAAAGCAAATATATTAAACAGATTCTTCTCCACTGTGTTCACTGAGGAAAATGAAATGCCAGGTGAAATACAGTGTGATAAGGTAAACTCCCCAGTACAGGTCACCTGTCTAACCCAGGAAGAAGTACAGTGCCGCCTACAAAAAATCAAAACAGACAAATCACCAGGTCCAGATGGCATTCACCCCCGTGTTCTAAAGGAATTAAGTAATGTTATAGACAGACCCCTATTTTTAATATTCTGGGACTCTATAGTAACAGGGACTGTTCCCCAGGACTGGCGCATACAAATGTGGTACCAATATTTAAAAAGGGAACAAAAGGTGATCCAGGGAATTATAGGCCTGTTAGTTTAACCTCGGTTGTATGTAAATTGTTTGAGGGTTTTCTAAGAGATGCTATTTTGGAGTATCTTAATAAAAATAAACGTATGACCCCATATCAGCATGGCTTTATGAGGGTTTGGTCCTGTCAAACTAACCTGATCATCTTCTATGAGGAGGTGAGCTCCAGACTGGACCAGGGGCAATAGCTGGATGTCGTATATCTGGATTTTTCCAAAGCATTTGATAAGGTGCCTCATAAAAGGTTGGTGCATAAAATGAGAAGGATGGGGCTAGGTGAGAATGTGTGTAAGTGGGTAAGTAACTGGCTCAGTGATAAGAAACAGAGGGTGGTTATTAATGGTACTTATTCTGATTGGGTGACTGTTACTAGTGGGGTACCACAGGGGTCCGTCTTGGGTCCTGTTCTGTTTAATATATTTATTAATGACCTTTATTAATGGGTTGAATAGTAAAGTAACAATCTTTGCAGATGATACTAAACTCTGTAAAGCGGTAAACACTATAGAGGACAGTGCACTGTTACAAATGGATCTGGATAGGCTGGAGGTTTGGGCTGGGAAGTGGCAAATGAGGTTCAACACTGATAAATGTAAGGTAATGCATATGGGGAGGAAAAATCCAGCCTGGGGTTAGGAATTAAATGGGAGAACACTTGGGACGACTAAAATGGAAAAGGACTTAGGAGTCTTAGTTAACAGTAAATTTAGCTGTAGTTACCAGTGTCTAGCAGCTGCTGCCAAGGCTAATAAAATCATGGGGTGCATCAATAGGGGCATAGATGCCCACAAAAAGGAAATAATTCTACTGCTGTACAAATCACTTTTCAGACCACACATGGAATACTGTGTACAGTACTTGGCACCAGTGTACAAGAAAGATGTAGTGGAGCTGGACAGGGTTCAAAGATGGGCAACCAGAGTAATATGGGGAATGGGAGGAATACAGTACCCAGAATGATTATCAGAATTAGTGTTATTTAGTTTAGAAGAAAGAAGGCTTAGGGGAGACCTAATAACTATGTATAAATATATCAGGGGACAGTACAGCGATCTCTCCCATGATCTATTTATACCCAGGACTTTTATCTATAACAAGGGGGCATCCTCTACGTTTAGAGGAAAGAAGGTTTCTACACCAGCACAGACGGGGATTCTTTACTGTAAGAGCAGTGAGACAGTGGAATTCTCAGCCTGAGGAGGTGGTCATGTTGAACTCTGTAAAAGAGTTCAAAACGGGTCTTAATGCATTCTTGGAGAGTAATAACATCGCTGGTTATGTATACTAGATTTATAGGGACAGAACGTTTATCCAGGGATTTATTCTGACTGCCATATTTGGAGTCGGGAAGGAATTTTTACCTCTAGTATGAGGGTTTTTTGCCTTGCTCTGGATCAACTCACTAGGGACTCATTAGAGATATAGGTTGAACTTGATGGACTCTGGTCTTTTTTCAACCTCATGAACTATGTTACTATGTTACAATACGCTTCACTACACTTAAAACAATATTTGTCTGCAACACCAGCAGGTGTGTACTTTTGGCTGGCCTTTCACAGTAAGTAGGCCTTTAAGACTTTAACAGGAATGAAATGGTACATCACATAGATGTACATACGTGGTATGCACTTATGAGGGGAGAACAATATTCTTCACTGCACTTTAAACAGTATTTGTCGAGAACAGCAGCAGGTGTATACTTTTGACTAGCCTTTCACAGTAAGTAGGACCTTAAGTCTTTAACAGGAACAAAATGGTACACCACGTAGATGTACGTATGTGGTATGCACTTATTAGGGTACCTCTCATCAAATAAACTTTTGATATATTTTTAGTGTTGAGCGGCATAGGCCATATTCGAATTCGCGAATTTTCGCGAATATATGGACGAATATTCATCATATATCCGCGAATATTCGCGTTTTATTTTCGCATATGCGAAAATTCACACACCAGTTTCACACAGTAGTATTAGAGCCTTCTTTACACCACACAAGCTGGCAGCAGAGAGGGATGATCACTGTTCTGTGTACTGTAAAAAAAAAAAAAAAAAAAACAATATTCGTAATTACGAATATATAGTGCTATATTAATAAAATATAATAAAATTTGCGAGCAACACTGTATATTTTAGATTAATGAATGTTGAATAACTTTCCAATAGCATGTTAATGAAAAATATGCTTCTTTCTATTGTATTTTTCCCGATCAGTCCTGTCAGCAAGCATTTCTGACTCATGCTGGAGTCCTAAACACTCAGAGCTGCCAGCCTGCTTTGTTCACAGCCAAACAGGCTGTGAACAAAGCAGGCTGGCAGCTCTGAGTGTTCTCCTTTGTGAACAAAGCAGACTGGCAGCTCGTAGTGTTTAGGACTCGAGCATGAGTCTGAAATGCTTGCTGCCAGGACTGGTAGGGAGACCCCTAGTGGTCATTTCTTCAAAGTGGAAAATTAAATAGAAAGAAGCATATTTTTTAATAACATGCAAATGTGAAGTTATTCTGCATACATTAATCTATAATATATCAAAAGTTTTTTTGATGAGAGGTACCCTTTAAAAGAGTATTTGTCTACAACACCAGCAGGTGCACGATTTTGGCTGGCCTTTCACAGTAAATAGGCCATTAAGACTTTAACAGAAACAAAATGGTACACCACGTAGATATACATATGTGGAATGCACTTATCAGGGGAGTACAATATGCTCCACTTGATTTAAAACAGTATTTGTCTAGAACAGCTGCAGCAGGAATCGTCACGGGTGGCCTGAGCTCTCATTATCAGCAAGCGGTCGTGTCTCGACCAGCAACCCATCTGCCGTCATCAATTGGTAAACTCGGTCATCCACTTCATCACAAGTGACATCTGATAGCCCCAGTCAGTCGGTGGGTTCCTCAGCCATAACCCTCAGGCCTTAAGACGTTAACAGGAACAAAGTAGTACACCAAGTAGATGTACGTACGTAGCATGTACTTATGAGGCGAGTACAATATGCTTCACTACACTTAAAACAGTATATGTCTAGAATAGCAGCAGGTGTGTACTTTTGTCTGGCCTTTCACAGTAAGTAAGCCCTTAAGTCTTTAAAGAGCACCTGTCATCAACGAAAACTTTTAATATATTGTTCATAATCATTGATGAAGACATATTGTAATATATCTTCATTACAAATATTAATATTTGTACTAGTTTTTTCATTTTATACTTTTGGCCACTAGGGGGTCTCTCTTCTATGCCAGGTCTGCAGGCAGCTTCCTATGCTTTTCATAGTAAGTGTACAGCTTTTAGGAATAATGGTGAAAGGGCTCTGGTCCTTCCACAGGAAGTTCAGTACTCTCAGCTTAGGACTCGCCCCCAGCCTGGAGCAGCACTGTGAGCTACAAGCCTGCACATGCATCTCATATAACAGAGGCCAGTCACCTCCCCCTGCTCTGTGTTCTCCCTCACCACACGATATCTTATACATGGTATTATCTCACTGCACTCCCTGCTCTGTGCCCCCCCCCCCCCCCCCCGACATTCATCTTAATTACTGCCTCTGTAATTGCTCCTATCGCCCCTGGTTCTCAGCATTGACTTTTTAGTGCAGAGAGACACAAGAGAGAGAGACAGAGGCTGCCGTCCCTCCCCTGTACTTAGTCTGTATGCACAGACAGCCGTTGGCTGTCTGGGCATGCTGGGAGTTGTAGTTTTGCAACAGCTGGAGGTGCCCTGGTTGGGAAACACTGCTGCAGAGGGAGAGCAGAATACAGGAAGACTGGCAGAAGCAGAGTCCCGGCCAGGCTTCATGTGACATCATGCCTGCCGGGACCCGCCTGTAAGGGACAGATGGGGAGGGGATCAGGGAAAGTTTAGCTGATGACAGGTACTCTTTAACAGGAACACAATAGAACAACACGTAGATGTACGTACGTGCTATGCACTTATGAGGGGAGTACAATATGCTTTACTTCACTTTAAACAGTATTTGTCTAGAACAGCAGCTAGTGTGTACTTTTTAGTGTTGAGCGGCATAGGCCATATTCAAATTCGCAATATTTTGCGAATATATGGACGAATATCCGTCATATACTGGCAAAATTTGCATATTCGTAATATATGCGAAAATTTGCATATACAAAATTAGCAGAAGCAAAAATTTGCATATGCGAAAATGAGCATATGCACATTTTCGCATATACGAAAAATTGCACGCCAGTCTCACACAGTAGTATTAGAGCCTTCTTTACACCACACAAGCTGGAAGCAGAGAGGGGTGATCACTAGTGTTGCTCACTAATATTCGCAATGCAAATTTTATTCGCGAATATCGCATATTCGCGAATTCGCGAATATTCGCGAATATAGCGCTATATATTCGTAATTACGAATATTCGTTTTTTGTTTTTTTTTCACAGTACACATCACAGTGATCATCCCTTTCTGCTTCCAGCTTGTGTGGTGTAAAGAAGGCTCTAATACTACTGTGTGAGACTGGTGTGCGAATTTTCGCATATGCGAAAATTTGCATATGGTAATTTTCTCATATGCGAATTTTCGTATATGTTAATTTTCGCATACACAAATTTTTCACATATTTGTCTACAACACCAGCTGGTGCATTCTTTTGGCTGTTTTTTCACAGTAAGTAGGCCCTTAACGACGGAGGACGTATATTTACGTCCTCCGCCGGCTCCTGCGATATGCCGCGGGGTCACGCGGCATATCGGGTTGGTCCCGGTGGCTATGAACGGTCGGGACCCGCGGCTAATACAGGACATCACCGATCGCGGTGATGCCCTGTATTAACCCTTCAGACGCGGCGATCAAAGCTGACCGCCGCGTCTGAAGTGAAAGTGACCCGGATGCTCAGTCGGGCTGTTCGGGACAGCCGCGGTGAAATCGTGGCGTCCCGAACAGCTTACAGGACACCGGGAGGGACCTATGGGACCTATGAATAAAAAAATTAATAAAATGAATAAAAAGTGATCAAAAAGTCCAATCAAAACACAATGGTACCGATAAAAACTTCAGATCACGGTGCAAAAAATTAGCCCTCAATCGGCCCTGTACATGGAAAAATAAAAAAGTTATAGGGGTCAGAAGAGGACATTTTTAAATGTATAAATTTTCCTACATGTAGTTATGATTTTTTCCAGAAGTACGACAAACTGAAACCTACATAAATAGGGTATCCTTTTAACCGTATGGACCTACAGAATAATGATAAGCTGTCATTTTTACTGAAATATGCACTGCGTAGAAACGGAAGCCCCCAAAAGTTACAAAATGGCGTTTTTTTCTTTGATTTTGTCGCACAATGATTTTTTATTTCCGTTTCCCCGTGAATTTTTGGGTAAAATGACTAATGTCCCTGCAAAGTAGTATTGGTGGCGCAAAAAATAAGCCATAATATTGATTTTTAGGTGGAAAATTGAAAGGGTTATGATTTTTATAAGGTAAGGAGGAAAAAAACGAAAGTGCAAAAACTGAAAAACCCTGCGTCCTTAAGGGGTTAAGACTTTAAAAGGAACAAAATGGTACACCACGTAGATGGATGTACATGGAATGCACTTATGAGGGGAATACAATACGCTCCACTACCTTTAAAACAGTATTTGTCTAGAACAGCTGCAGGTATGTACTTTTGGCTAGCCTTTTACAGTAGATAGGCCCTTAAGACTTCAACAGGAACAAAAGGGTACACCATATAGATGCATGTATTTGGTATGCACTTATGAGGGGAGTACAATACGCTCCACTACACTTAAAACAGTATTTGTCTAGAACAGCTGCAGGTGTGTACTTTTGGCTTGCCTTTCACAGTAAGTAGGCCCTTAAGACTTTAACAGGAACAAAATAGTACACCCAGTGGCGTAGCTATAGAGGTCACAGGGGTCGCAATCACGACTGGGCCCCGGCCCTTTAAAACTCAGCGCAGGGTCAGGGGCATGATGGGAGGCCAGGGGCTGATGGGAGAAGATGTGTTCCGCGCAGGCACGCACGCACGTCAGCTCATCAGCTCAAAGCCCCTGACGCATCCCTGCCTCTGACCCTGTGTTATCGATACCAGGCAGAGGCAGGTGCAGCCGCTCGCCCGCACGGCTCACATCGCTGCAGTGAGAAGGTGAGGAGACATGGGACGGGCTGTCGGAGGGGGTTGCTGGGGGTGATAAATTCATGAGGACATTGTGTGTGTGTGTTTTATTCATTGATGAGGAGTCTGAGGATGGGGTGATTGATGAGAAGACAGTGGGCCGGGGGGGCCTTATTGATTGACTGACTGATGAGGAGACTGAGGGTGTGGGGGTTATTCATTGATGATGTTGGGGGGGTTGATGAGGAGACCATGGATGGTGGGGTTACCTAACAATGAGGAGACCGAGGATGGGGTGCTGGGGGGATTGACTGAGGATGGGGTGCTGGGGGGGGTTGGACTGGGTGGCAGTGTATGAGGTGATGAGGAGACTGAGGATGGGGTAGTGGGGGGGGCTGGGTGGTGGTGTATGAGGTGACGAGGAGACTGAGGATGGGGTATGGGGGGGCTTGGTGGTGGTGTATGAGGGGATGAGGAGACTGAGGATGGGGTACTGGCGTGGCTGGGTGGTGGTGTATAAGGTGATGACGAGACTGAGGATGGGGTATGGGGGGGCTGGGTGGTGGTGATGAGGAGACTGAGGATGGGGTATGGGGGGGGCTGGGTGGTGGGGATGAGGAGACTGGGGATGGGGTGCAGGAGGGGCCTTGGTGGTGGTGTGTGAGGTGATGAGGAGACTGAGGATGGGGTACGGGGGGGGCTGGGTGGTGGTGTATAAGGAGACTGAGGATGGGGTATGGGGGGGCTGTGTGGTGGTGTATGAGGAGACTGAGGATGGGGTACAGGGGGGCCTGGGTGGTGGTGTATGAGGTGATGAGGAGACTGAGGATGGGGTACTGGGGGGGCTGGGTGGTGGTGTATGAGGTGATGAGGAGACTGAGGATGGGGTACTGGGGGGGCTGGGTGGTGGTGTATGAGGTGATGAGGAGACTGAGGATGGGGTACGGGGGGGGGGGGGCTGGGTGGTGGTGTATGAGGAGACTGAGGATGGGGTCCGGAGGGGCTGGGTGGTGGTGTATGAGGAGACTGAGGATGGGGTGCAGGAGGGGCCTGGGTGGTGGTGTATGAGGTGATGAGGAGACTGAGGATGGGGAATGGGGGGGGGGCTGGGTGGTGGTGATGAGGAGACTGAGGATGGGGAACGGGGGGGCTGGGTGTTGGTGTATGAGGTGATGAGCAGAAGACTGAGGATGATGTACGGGGGGGGGGGGGTCATGGGTGGCGGTGTATGCGGTAATTACTTAGGTAAAGACTTAGGGGGCTTAGAAGCCTGGAGGAGGACAGTGCCGGGGTGGGATTCAGCCGGACTAAGAAGAAACACTGTGTGACAGTATTATTATGTAAGGGTACAAGGAAAGAAAAAGATAGGAGGACAGCGCCTCGTGTAATTCCGATTGATTTCTTGGTCCTAGAGTGGACAAGTAGTCTGCTCACCTGGGGTGAACCTTGGGTTCATGCATGTAACCCCTCCGTGTTGGGGTACTGAAATGGATTGTCCAGAACTGCAGCTTGCAGGTTGTGGCCGATTTCCTCTCTGGGGTCGGCAGGAATCTGGAACAGGATACGTGAAGAAAAAAGGAACCATTTTTCGCCAGCGCTGCTCAGACTGATGATTGAAGAGTAGGTCCAAATGTATGATATAACAATCTTTTTAGTCTGAAATCCAACATCAACTTGCCTTCTTTTTGCATGTATACCTGTCTGAATAAATCCTCCCTAGAGGTTTGAGAATAAGGACTGCACCCTCCTTCTTTGACGACACTGATGTCGTGGAGAAATGGGATGCAGCCCTTCATATATGCTCATGTACACTTATGGACATTCTAATTGAAAAACTTAATAGTTTGGTTAACAATGTTTCTGATAAAATTGATAACTGTATTTATGCATTGTCTGATTTAAAACATGTCAAAGACTATCCCGGATGGGATAAAAGTACCAACAATAGAATACATAAATACGAAAAAGAAATCGCAGAACAAAAACTCAAAAAACTAAACAGAGATCGCGCAGACTACAAAAACGGCAATATTAAATACTGGCTTAAGGAAAAAACTAACCAAAAACCCCAAAAAACCCGCGCACCACCACACGTCTCAGTAAAAAAACAACCAGCCCATCAGCCACAAAAACCACCACATACCAACGCTCCGATACCAGCCCCCAGGAGAAAATATCCAATGAAACAAACTCCCCGAAAATCCCCCAGAAAGCCCAAACCGGTACCATGTAACAAACTTCACAAAACACCTATAAAGACAACATCCACACCCCAAGAAATCCCCAAATCCCAGAGGAATTACTCAAATACGTAAAAGACAACCAATCCACTCTCCAATCAGGTCGGTTTCAAGTACCTACCACACCAGAAAAAGACCTAATTGGAGATTCCCTCATCACCATCCATGGCAGTCTGACACCCACCCTGGAGACAATCAGTGCAGACACCTCTGCCAACCAATTTTTTACACCATGCAATCCGCTTACTGAACCTAGAGAAGACTCATCCTTGCCTCTGAATTACACACTCCTGTCGGAGTCTTTTTTAGGGCTTCCCACAACTTTGACCTGCACACCAGATCCACGGCTACCAGCAACGATGGAAACTATCCACATAGCAGCTCCCATTCGTCCAAAAACAATAAAAATAAAAGAAAGAGAGGGAGAAAAGGCGGAAAACGAAGAAACAAGGAAGAAACCATTACACAGGAATCTGAAGGAGACACTCAACCTATAACCAAACCCAACCATGAATCTGGACAAACAGAAATTTTGCTGGACACTATAAAAATCTTCAATTTATCAAAAAGAATTATAAACCCAGTTGAATTAAGCGTCCTAGCAAAAGGACTATCCTTTTGTCCCTCAAACAGGTCCAATGACTTCGACTTATTTTTGGACCGAAATAAGATCGTAATTATGGACCGAGAGGATTACATCACAGAGTCCAACCGCCTCTTGTTAGACAAATCGTTTTATGTGACTTTACAAGTAAATCCAGCAAAAAAGTATGAAAGTGAACTAACTAAACTACTGTCTAGAGGATTGGTGGAAGGCATTCTGAACAAACAAGAATACAATTTCATAAAAATTTCCGAACCAGATACCCCCACTCTTCTATCACTTACCAAAAGTGCATAAACATCCTACCAAACCTCCCGGCAGACCCATCATATCAGGAATCAATTCCCTCACCTCCAACCTCTCCCAATACATCGATCATCACTTACTAAAATATGTTATCACATTACCATCATACACCCGCGATACTAGTGATTTCATATCCACCATAAACAAATTGAAATGGAAAGACAACTACACCTTTATAATCATGGACATCACATCTCTCTATACCATCATCAAACATGACCTAGGTGTAGCAGCCGTATCCCACTTTTTGGAACAAGACGATACCATACCTGTACCACAACGAAAATTTCTTCTAAATGCCATACAGTTTATCTTGGAACACAATTTCTTTCAATTCAACGGGGACATCTACCGACAGCACTGTGGGACTTCGATGGGGACCCGTTCGCACCCAGTTTTGCAAATGTATTTATGGGTGCATTCAAGGAACGGGTCCTCTACAAGAATCCCCTTTTTCGGAACTGTATCTCATACCAGAGATACATTGATGACATATTCATCGTATGGGATAATACTGCCGCTGATCCAAACCAATTCATCACCACACTAAAGGAAAACTCCTGGAATGTACACTTCACCCACCAACAATATGCAAACAATGCGGAATTCCTAGATGTCATCGTTTCCCACAAGAATAAAAAAGAAATCACAACAAAAACCTTTTTTTAAACAGTCGATGGAAACAGCTATTTGGACTACTCCAGTTGCCATTATCAAAAATGGACCCATAATATTCCCTACGGACAATATAAGAGAATCCGTCGTAACTGCACATCCAATAAAGACTTTCAAGCACAGAGCAAAATACTGGACAAAAGAATTAAAGCAAAAGGGTCCCCTAAATCACTAATCCAAAACAGTAAACATTATTATAAGTAAATTATAATGATTAATGCCTTTTTATAGAGAATGAGGATCTGCTTACAAGCTGAGGAATCAATGATGAAGACCTGGTGCCCGGACAAGATGAGAAAGAGAAGACAACAAAGAAGATGTCACTCAGGTCACTGATATCACTGTGTGTTCTGTCTGATCCAATCTGTGGCTCTCCAGCTGTTGCAAAACAACAACTTCCATAATGCCTGAGGATCTCCAGACATGATGGAAATTGTAGCTTTATTACAGCTGGAGAGACACTTGAACCAAGGTGATTGGTGGGGGTCTAAGCAGTCGGACCCCCACCATAAAAATGGGCTGCTTATTTTAAAATGCCTGGACTTATTTTTGGCCCCAGTACGGCCCTGCCTGTCATTCATTATTATATTTGTGTGGTCGAGGCTGGGTAAGGAGTTTGTCAGGGATTGGGGAAGCGTGTCGTCGAGGGGTAGGGAGGCCCAGGACAACTTTTCGCATCAGGGCCCTGTGATTTCTAGCTACACCCCTGAGTACACCACTTATGTACGCACAGGTTGCACTTAATAGAGGACAATACTCTCCGCCACACAACCTGTATTAGGCACTAATAGCAGATGATTATGGCTTTTACTGCTCTGCTCACCCTAACTGTCTGGCTACTATTAGCTTTTCAGTTGTTGTACACACCAGTGCTGCAGCACACAATCGCTGTGTAGTATACCCAAAATTGCACTTTCTCTCTCAATCTCTCTCCCTTCCCTATCAGTGCTTCTAGGCTGGATTTGGCCTTGAGGTGAATCGTTGCTGTAAAAAAGCTTTTCTGTGCAACACACTGCTCTCTGCAATAGAGCGCTGATGTGACTGGCCGCAAGATGGCTGCCGATTATATATAGGGCTGTGACATCACAGGGGTGGCTGGCTGCTGATAGGCTGCATGCTGCATGTGATTCAGGGTCATCCCGCATAACCATGTTCCCGCCTTCCCAGAGTTACTTGTCCCATGTCCTGACATGTGGAGTCACCATCTCAGATGCCCTGGAGCCTGCACCGCACTAAATGGAGTTTAATAAAGCGATTTGTGCGATTGAATTGCGGTGATTTTCGGATTCATTGCAAAGCAAATTTTTCCTGAAATTTGTAACAAATTCGGATTTGTCAGATTTGATTCGCTCATCCCTAATCTACATCATCAGCTCCACATGCAATAAACAATATATAGGTAGAACATCACGAACTCTCAAGAAAAGGTTAGCCCCACACTTCTATAACATAAAAAGAGGATATGATAAATGTAAATATAAAAATAAAAATATTTGGTAATAGACAATAAATGAAAACAAAAATAAAATAAGAAATAGTATAATTATGTATTTAGATATAAAAAATATAATAATACACATGGGAATAAAAATGGATTATTGAATGTTTCAAAATGGATTACATATATGTATATGTAATAAGTGGGTAATATAACACCTATATATATTCTAGTTATTGAATATGT
The DNA here is from genome assembly GCF_029499605.1 of Hyla sarda. Lineage (NCBI taxonomy): Eukaryota > Metazoa > Chordata > Amphibia > Anura > Hylidae > Hyla > Hyla sarda. The sequence goes on along the minus strand of NC_079189.1, from coordinate 233,050,276 downwards.
TGAGATTTACATGGATGAAGAGGAATTGATATATAAATAGATGAATGTATTTTATTCTGAAAATGAATCTATAGTACAGTTATATTACACATTCCCAATACTGATATATCTGAGATAATACCAAATATACAATGTATAGAGTCAGTCAAAGGTGTTTTCTAGGGGAGAGTAGGTGACACTGTGGGGGGAGTCGAGGGACTGATAACAGCCTGGCTCACAACTCTTGATTGAACCGAAACCTGTCTCCAGCTAGATAAATCCCCAAAAAATTTCTAGTTCAGCATTCAACCCTTTCGGTGCTAAAGTTTCCATTTCAAAAATTTATTTTGATTCTACCCTGGACATTTTGGAGATGATTTTACCTCCCATCCAGACTGGTTTTACAGTTTGTATGGCAGCAAACTGTGTGTCTCTTATATGACTATAAAATTATGTTTTGTAATGTGCAGATAAAGTATGCTTATCTCTATTTTGCATTTACATTTATTTTTATTTTACCCTATTAAACCCCTTGGTTTAATGGTGCAATTTTTGGAATCCATTCTTGGTTATGATTTGATACAGAGATTAGTATTATCTCTTGGTAATCCTAGTTTGTAATCCAGACCAGGTTTTTTTTAAATCCAAAATGGCCCAATCAGTAACAAGCAGTACACACATAAGAATTGCACACCTAAGCAGTCGCCAAATCACTATTGAAAAAGAGATCCAGCAGATCTCGAAACGCATCTAGCTGCCCTTTTCATACAGTAATCTATTCATGCGTCTATTAAAAGCTACACCTGACCGCCCACCGAAGAGAGGACACAGTAACAAGCAACTGACATCCAATGCCAGCACGCACAGTGCACGAGGCAATCACCTACACGCCGGCGCTGACAACACGCAAGTGCAGGAGCGACTAGGCGACCATGCTAGAATCCACAGCAGGTAAGTCGTGAGAGCACCGTGGGACCTCTTCAGAATTGGTGAGACATATTGTCTAATCGTGATGCATAGTATCAAAGGACCATAAACAACTAGTAACTTAGTTACAACCCTATCACCAGCACCGCTATGGATGGCCAACACCTCCTACAGTTACACAGTAACTACTAAAGTGATATGGACTATAATATCCTCAGTTACACAGTAACTACCTCTCTTTATGGACTATGCTATTAAATGCAGTGTGTGACATATGATCATTGTCTACACACATAATCCACAACTGCTTATGAAGACGTTGTATAATATAATAGATTACACTGTATAGTTTTATATATTAATTTTATATTTATTTAACCCTATTTTCCTATTGGATTTTATATATATACACTTTATTATTACAATAAGATAGACATAGAGTATCAAATTCAATACAATGAATTATCAATATATCAATATAAGTATTTCCGCAAGGGCCCTGCAGATATTGCTATCTGAAAAGTATACTTTTAATACCAATAAATAAGACTATTTTAACCTAATATTATACACTCATTGTTTTCTTAATGAAACTGTATTATTATTAATATATTTCTTTGCATATTTATTTCTATACGCTTCAATCAAGCATATGAAAGACCAGGCTTGAGGAGAGTGTTTCCTCTCTTTTTGTATATTAAAATAGTATCTCCTTTTATAGAAATTATGGTTTACAGGAAAGACCACTAGGGGTTCCCATTAGTGTTGAGTGTGAATAATTGAAATGCGAATATAGGAACTTTGCAATTTCGCGATTATTTAGAATATAGTGAGATATATTCTTAATGACGAAACTTTTCATGCAAATTTTTTATGCAACTTTTTAATGAGAATTTATGCAAATATCGACACTATCAGACTTGGCACATCCCTCCCTTCCTTTAGGTAAAATATATAATTGCGCATGCGCACTATGCAAATTTCATTATGAATTTTTGCATGAAAAAAAGGAACATAGCGAATATGCAAATGTTGCTAATTTAGGACGAATATTCATCCATATATTTGCGAAATATCGCAAATTCCGATATGGCCTATGCCATTCATCACTAGTTCCCATACCATACAGAACATAATCCTGTCAGGCTGCAGCATGATCTTTTTCCCAGCTGAAGCACAGGCTGGGACAAAGTCCAGTAAGGTAGGGTAGGTCTAGCACTCATCTGCTCCCACTCCTGTCCTAACAGACTCCAGAATGCAAAAAAAGGGAAAAAGGATCATAGAGCAGCCTGCAGTGATTGGTGAAGAGCATAGCTCAGCACATAGGCTCAGGGAGGAGGATGAGTTATGCAGAGTAAGGACAACCCCCTTCAAACAAAAAAACAAAAAAATTACAAACCAAGTGAGCAACAGAAAGGTATTTGTGAGAGAAAATAGGTGCCAGACACATAAAAAAATATATGTACATGATCAGGATTAGGTACTGAGCAACATAATGGTATATGTCAGGCACTAACGTTTCCCTTTATATTCCATTCCTTTTAAATCCGCTTCTGACTTTGGTTTGCAAAAAACTAAGAGAAAGGCCGCAAACATTGGCCCAAATTTATCAAACTATATGAGAAAAAAATGTAGTGATTTTCTGATAGCAGCCAATCACAGCTCAGCTTTTACTTTACCAGAGCTCGTTAGCTGAGCTGTGATGGGTTGTTGTGGGAAATTTATTCTATTTTTTCTTTCACACAGTTTGATAAATCTGGGCCATTATGTGGGAATGCCACACTTCCAAAAAAAAAATTAGATTTTCTAATTATGTAAGACATTTTTGCTTGTTTAAAAATTCTTAAACAATGAACTGCAGAAAAGGTTACGTGGGTACCAGATTTATTTTTGTTAAAGAAATATTCAATTGAAATAATTTTATAATATCATGAGTTTGTTTATGTACAGTATATACGGTTATCCCCTTGAGGACCAGGCCATTTTTCATTTGTGCACTTTAGTTTTTCCTCCTTCCCTTCTAAAAATCATAACGCTTTCAAATTTTCACTTACAGACCCATATGAGGGCTTGTTTTTTTCCCTAACAATTTTACTTTGTAATGACATAAGTCACCACAAAATCTATGGCGAAACAAAAAAAAAATTATTTGTGGGGCACAATTAAAATTTTGTAAATTTTGGGGGCTTTTAATTTTCACGCAGTGCACTTTTCAGTAAAAATGACACATTATATTTACTAGAATAATGAAGGGAAAAAATGAAAATCCAATAATTGACTGCAAAAAAAATTCAGTAAATCACGGCCGCCATGGATGTCCGGGATCTTGCGGGAAGCTCAGAGGCTACAAACTGGTGAGGTTCGTGCAATCAGCACTTCTTCCGGCCCCAATTTTTTATTTATTCTGTAGGTCCATACAATTTAAATGATACCCAACTTAAAAAGGTGTGATTTTGTTTTATTCTTTTAAAAAAATTATAACTTTTTGTACGAAAATTAGCATTTTTTAAAATGTCCTCTTCTGACCTCTATAACTTTTTTTTTATTTTCCTGCATACGGGGATGTGTGAGGGCAAATTTTTTGCACTGTGATCTCTTGCTTTTATCAGATTTTTGGTTTGATGGGAGTTTTGGATCGCTTTATATACTTTTTTTTTTGGATATAAAATGTGACCAAAAATACACAATTTTGGACTTTGGTATTTTTTTTTTAAGTATACACCATTGAAGTAACATTATATTTTTATAGTTCGGACATTTACGCACGCAGCAATACCACATATGTTTATTTTTGTTTATATATATATATATATATATATATATATATATATATATATAATTTTTTTTATGGTAAAAGAGGAGTGATTAAAACTTTTATTAGGGAAGGGGTCACTGATCACTGGTTAGAGAAGGGGTTCACAGATCACTGATCATAGCATAGCACTGATCAGTGTTACCTGTTGTTACAGCTGCGTTCTGGTCGGACTCGCCGGCTGTGAGCGTTTTCTGTTCCTGCTGCCTGCGGGGCTGAGATTCGCAGTGCGGGACGTGCCCGCATGCGAGTCTCAGCCCATTGCTTATCGTCCTGTGTCCTTGCTCCCTGATGTCCCTGAAGCTCCATCGTGTGTGGCTCCGGCCCTTAGGGCGAGTGCGCGCCGGAGCTCTGTTTCTTAAAGGACCAGTACCCAATTAGTTTAAGTGTTTGCACCTGTTCCCTGGTCCATAAGTATCTGCTTCTCCCTACTCCCTGGGCCACAACTTGGTTGTTTCCCTAAGTCTTTGATTGCCCTAGCCTGAGTTAAGTCCTGTTCCTGAGTCAAGTCCTGTTCCTACTTCCGGCCTGTCCTGTACCTGTGTTCCTGGCTTCCTGCCAGCCACGTCCTGCCTGTCTCTGTCTGTGTCACGTCACCCCCCAGCTACCTGTGTGGATGAGTCGTGCCAGGGGTAGCGATTTGGGTGCTTCCTGCCACAGCAAGACCATCCCGCTTTGCGGCGGGCTCTGGTGAAAACCAGTGACACCTTAGACCCCGCTCCTTGGCATGGCTTAAGTCTCCATCCACTCAGGTCCAGAGAATCCACCACCTGCCGTCCACCTACCGTGATTCCTAACACCTGTGCTTGACTTTTCAAAAAAAAAAAATGGCTCAATATGTTCTCTTAAAACCCCAATTAAGCATTTAAAAACAATTGGGATGCATATCAATTTCACTGAATGGTACCATTCTTGTTCTACATAAAACAAGCTCTCATAGAGTTAAGTCAGCGGAAAAGTTCATGGCTTTTGAAAGCTAGAGATGAGAAAAAAAACAAGACAATGCAGTCAACTAAAACGCTAGTCGGGAAGGTGTTACTTTATTTGTCATAATATAGATTCGCCGTTTTCTAGTAATTCATAAAAGGTAGTAACACTGTGTATGTTGAAGATGCTGAATAAAATAGAAATTTAATTAAAGAATTATAAACTTTTCAATAATTTGACTTGTTTCTAAAACTGATAATCTGTTAAATGTTTAACTGGTTAAAGGAGAAACACTTGGCACCACTAGGTTAGCGTTCACTGATACACCTGGGTATCGGACTAAGCACGGCCCCTGGAATCTGCTGAGGAACTTCTATAGGTGCTGTTACGCAGTTAATCAGATGATATAATACAGTAACAAAACAGATGAAGCAGAGCACTCACCAGGCTCTATGCAGGTGCTTCTTTATTTCTTGTCAAAGCAACATGGGGTGAGACACGCAGGAGAACAGTTGGATGAGACTCAGGGGTATGGAGCTGGTGACAGACCGTTGCACGCCGAATCGCTTCATCATGACAGAATGTTTTTTGTTACTGTTAAATATTTAGTTGCAGGTGGGGGGGGGGGAACATTGATCACATATTACAAAAACACCATTAAATTATATGGTTTACTGAGGCTGTCTACACTAATGGAAATTAAATCTGAAAGAACATATTTTTTTATTTGCCAAGGACACATATCTGCCGTATTTGAGGAAACACACGCTCAGGGCCTCTTTCTGATGCATATGTTTACATAACTAAATATTTCTTGAAGCTTGAATTCTTAAATTTAACAAGCCTTGTATAAATGATTAGAATAAATCTTTGTTTGCAGTAAAAAAAAATATGCCAGTTGGAAGCCCTGTCATGAGAGGCAACACATGTGGCCTCAGGATGTCCTACACATATTGCAGAGCTGTTTGCAGGGCCCCTTGTATAATTACTGGGTGTGACCGTCTGTTGAATATGATGGCTCCCATGATCATCACAACCGCAGTTGGGACAGTCACTTTACCGCAGAGGCAGGAGTGAAGTGTTCACCAGAAGGCTTCCATACTCTAACCCTACTGTCATCTGATCAAAAACGAACCTGGATTTGTTGCTAAAGACAATACGGTACTAGTCCATATCAATCAAGGTTTCTTGTTCACAACACCCCTACAAACAAAAGCCTATGGCTTGTTGTCAATGGCAAGACTCATAATGGCAGGACACAATGGGAACAGAAAATCAAATTTTATTCAGCTAAGCTTCTGGAAAAGGTTTGGGTAGACAGTGCCATATTCTAATAAACGTGAAGTAGTGTCAGGAGCCTGTGGCTTTCCGTAGCAGTCACCAATGCTTTGGTGTGTAACCACTCCTACTAGGTGTGATTGACAGCCCGGGCATGGCCCGCAACACCTCTCTACTCCCTATGCTCAGGGATCAGAGCAGTGATGTCAGAAAAACAGGAATTAGTGAAAGTTTGTGATAATAGAAAATGGATTTATACCTTGTGGAAAATTATTAATATTTACAATGTATTCTTGTTTTACAAAAGCTTTCTTAATTCCTGTGCTGACACATGGCAATGTTTTCTAAGACATTATGAAAATGTGCTCTTTGAATTGACATATTCTCTTGGCCAAACTCCCTTTTCCAGTAAGCAAATACTTGAATGATTAGATTAGACTGTTGTGTCTTGCGTGTATAGTAAAGCTTATTTGCCAACATATTGTATATGGTACAAATATTTTTTTTCTGTTCATGCCAGTATGACTTTCTTCCTACAGGCATTTCATCATTGTTCTGACACTCAAAAATCTGTCAAGGCCCATTCTTTTACAGTTTCTTTGACTTTCTTCAAGTTTTTTTTTTTTTTCTGTCTTCTTGGATACACATACGTTAATGTTCCTTAGTTGCCAACACATTGGAGTATCATTACTTTAGGCATTTAATATCTTGAGAAGCATTGACAGAAATAAATAATGATAAACATAAGTATGTCATAAATGAGTTTGTCTTATCTCCAAGATGTAAAGCAGATTTGACGGTAGTGTGATTTCTTTAGTCTCTTGAATTGAACACCTGTACTCGGACAAACAACTGAAGTCAGCACATTATATCAATCTACCCTAGAGGGCATTTGTTCTGTCACTATAACATTTTCTTTGAGTTGTTTGTAACTGAAGAGTCAACAAGTCTAAGATATGGTCCCTAGAGGTAAAACTGCCACTGCCACAGAAGTAATATATTCTTCAAGTCATAAAGCATTCTATCAGTTTGCGATAAGCCACTAAGATCACTGAGGTGTTTCCCGACTAAGGCATTCTGAAGATAGCAAATCCACATGTACAGAGCCTGTATGGAAGCACAACAATCCAAGGGGGAAAATATATCTATAATAAGGTGTCAAATGGAACATGCTACCATTTTTTGTAAGATTTATATAAAATCCAACCAACAAAAATGATTGAAGACACAGAGATCATATAACAAATGGAAGCTCTTTTTGAAAAAAAGGATTTCCCATATGAATAACTAATGAAATTATAGTGTTTGAAGACAGTGATCTTTCTTCCTCCTTTTTTTTTTGCTAAAATTAGCAACAGTCCAAGTATGAATTTGGACCCATAAGCAGCTATTTTGTAGTCAATATGATCCGTAATTTATTTTTACAAGGGATAATATTTATCCAGCACTCCAAGAATGATAAATAAACATTTTCTAATGGAACTACAGCCCAGCCAATGGGGACCTTTTTGCGAGCACCTAAACCTGGATGAACATTCAATAAAGTAGCAAAAGGGAATTCAGTAGACCGGATCCAAGTAAAACCATCTTCTTTATTGAACAATTTTGAAACATGGCTCACATGACATGGAGATGTGCGTGACAGTCTTGACGCATTTTAATTATTAAAGCTTAATCATAGACTATGGCCATTTGCACATATCTCCAAGTCATGTGGACAATGTTTTAACATTTTTAAATACAGAAGATAATTTTACTTGGACCGAGTTGGACTTGGAGTTGACTTCAGGCTATTGCTGCTGGCCATTCATGCTGATGACTACCAGGAAGAGGGTTAGAGCTGGTTTTCATTTATGTATTTTTTGTTTATAATGGAGGAACATTGGATGCAAGATTCCAGACTTTCTACAATCTGGGTGAGCTGTTTCCACTTACCTTTTTCTAGTTTTTAAAGCATACCAATTACAACACATTGGCTCAGATTTATCAGTCCAGCCAAAACCCAAACTGACTGGATTTCCCCCCAGTAATCAAATCACGATTCAGGTTTTAAATCTTAATGAGCTCTGTTAAAATAAAAGCTGGGATGTGATTGGTTGCTGTGGAAGAACCCAGACAGTTTGGGTTTTAGGCAACTTGATAAATCAGGGCCATTGTGTAATAATATCCATAGCAGTAATTTAATCCCAATGAATATTTTATATTTATAAATATAATTTTTATCTATCTATCTATCATTTTATCTTTAACTAAACATGTTTATGTATGTATGTTCCAGTATAACTTCCAAATGGCTGGAGATATTTAGATGAAACTAGGCACGCATGTTACTTATATGTCAACTAAAAATATAGTAGAGATAAATTGACTCTAACTCCCCCACATGTATGAGGGTGGAGTTTTTATATTTGAAGACCCATGCAAATCTATGGGACTTCTGAGGCATCTCCAGATTGGGCTACTCTCTAGCTGCAGGTATTGCCCAGGACTTTAAACCTCCTTCCCCCTGTTCATCAGGTAAGTGCAGAGAATAGTCAGTGTGGAGGATGGGATATGAGTTCAGCACATGAGGAATGGATATGAGGATGGGATATGAGGTTGGGATATTACGACGGGATATGTGGTCGAATAGGAGTACAGGATATGAGGTTAGGGAAATTAAGATATGAGGGCATGATATGAGGTCAGGATATGAGGACAGGAAATGAGGTCGGAATACATGCTCAGGATATGAGGACAGGGTGTAAGGACGGGATATGAGGAGGAGATTTTCCTCTGCTACAAGGCTTAGATAAGAAGACTGGGCAATGCCGAGTACTCAGCTAGTATATTCACAAATATGCCCTTTCTCTCAATCATCACCTACTCTGTCCATAACTCATCTTGGTCCTTACATGAGCAATTTTAATTAAAACAAGATAAGTACAAACAAGTAAAAACAAGATTAATGTGCCCATTAACATAAAAAATATATAATTTAGGATTAACATGAGTGTATTTAGGATTTAAAATACACACTTTTCCATTGAGCCACACGTTGCATAATTATATAGCAATGTATGAAAATAAAAATCATAGCATGCAACATCAGATGATGTATATCAAGCCAAGTTTTTCCTTAGAATCAATTAAACAAAAATGTGCATAGGGCTGCAATATGGTGGGCAAATTATATAACAAAATGCACCCATATATGTACAGTTCTGTGATACGGTATTTGTTTTATTTTTTATTTTGTAGCATCTTTGTCCCAATTAATTGTTTCAGATCATCAAACACATTTTCATGTTACACAAAAATACTTCAAGTAAATACAAACTGTGGTTTTCAAGTTATCATTTAATTTATTATGGGGAAAAAAGCTATCTGAACCTTCATAGCCCCAAGTGAATAAGTAATTGCCCCCTAAACATAATAACTAACTGTGCCTCCCTCAGCAGCAACAACTGCAGTTAAGTGTTTACAATAACTGGCAATGAGTCTTTCGCAACAGTGGGGCAACATTTTGGGGAATTCTTCTTTGTAAAATTGTGGACTTGCTGGTGTGTTTGGATCATTTTCTTGTTGCAGAACTCAAGCGTGCTTCAGCTTGAGGTCACTAGATGACACTTTTGCCCAATAACTTTCTTATGGTCATGAATAGAGATGAGCGCATTTTTGAAAAGTTTGTTTCACCGAATTTTCTGAAAAAATTTGGTTTGATTCGAAATAATATGCAGTGAATTGCTATTAAAAACGTCTATTTCCGCGCTACAGAGAGCCTCAATAGGGGTGTAGAACACTTTGCCTTGTCATAACAGGCATAGGAAGTATGCTGGGTTAGTGAAATAACACTGTTATTCTGTATGACATGCCGATTCTTTTGGAAATGTCCTTCATGCCATGAGAATGTAGTGACAAGAGTTATCTTCCATTCTGGACTTCTTACCTTGCTTTTATGTATAATAATTATTTATTTACATCATATTAAATATTATTTAAAAATGTACAAGTCACTTCTCATAAATTAAAAAACATCTTTAATGGGGTACTCCCCTGGAAAACATTTTTGTTTAAATCAATTGGTGTCAGAAAGCTAAACATTTTTGTGAATTACTTCTATTTAAAAATCTTAATCCTTCCAGTACATATCAGCTGCTGTATAATACAGAGGAAGTTCTTTTCTTTTTGAATTTCCTTCCAGTCTGACCACAGTGCTCTCTGCTGACACCTCTGTCCATTTTAGGAACTGTCTGTAACAAGAGAGGTTTACTATGGATGGAAGGATTAAGATTTTTTAATAGAAGTAAATGTTTATGTTTAACTTTCTGGTACCAGTTGATTTTTTTTTTTTTTACAGTGGAGTACCCCTTTAAACAAAGTCTGCAAACTACAAAAGTTCTCGAAAACGGAAGCCTGAATGAAACACAATATAATGTTTTGGACACTTTCACATTATAAACACAAACCTCACTTACAAATCAGCACTTTAATTATATGATTTAATGGCTATGGACACCTATGATGTTTTTGTAAGAATTTCTTCACATTAGTGTCACTTCTATAGCACTCTTCATATCCAAGCTATCCTACGAATCTCCCACATTCACACTCCAATCCAAACAACGGTGTAGCTTTTTATTTATGTAAATAAGTGTTTATTTATCTATAGCTTATTAGAATGTTAAATTCTGATTATGTATTTACAAGTCACTTTTCATAAATTATAAAATATCTTTAAACAAAGTCTGCAAACTACAAGGCTCTTATAACAGCGATCAGAGAAGTGCTAAACATTGTTACATGATGTGCATTACAGACAGAGCTGTAGCTAGCTCTATTTGTTCCTGAGGCGAGAACAGAACAGGCGTAAAGGGGTGAATAGGTGTAGAGAAATGACAGAGGGGTGTACATAGGTGACAGGGAGGTGAACAGGAGTGATAGAGGGGTGTATATGGGTGACAGAGGGGTGTACATGGGTTACAGAGTGGTAACAGAGGGGTGTACTTGGGAGACAGAGGGGAAACAGACTGAGCTGTAGATAGCTTCTTTTGCGCCCAAGGCAAGAACAAAAGATTGTTCCCCTCCCCCATTTGGACTTAGGGCATCCCTCAGAAAAAAATTTGCGGGCCACCCCTACCAAATTATTTTTTAAAATATTTTTCTTATTTAGATTACATTACGGTTTTATGCAGCGACTCACATTTGACACATTCACTGATCTGTGTCATTCTCTTATTTTTTTTTCTTCCCCATCTGGCCCAGGACATCATAATAATTTGTTCTAGCCAAAACTCTTCAGGGCAGAACCTGCGACACAAACATATTAGGCTCTGCACTTTTCCAGCATAATTCTCCCCTTTTCCCCACAAATGACTCCAGCCTCCTCTAAACACAATTCCATCAGCCTTCCCACAGCACACAAGGGGGAGATTTATCAAAACCTGTGCAGAGGAAAAGTTGCCCAGTTACCCATAGCAACCAATCAGTTTGCTTCTTTCATTTTTAACAAGGCCTTTGAAAAATGAAACAAGCAATCTGGTTGCTATGGGCAACTGGGCAACTTTTGTTTTGCACAGGTTTTGATAACTTTCCCCCAATGTTTCCAGCCTCACTCAAATGCCTCTAGCGCACCCCCCCCCCACAAGAACACATAATGCCTCCTGCCTTACCCATATTCCTCCAGCCTTTCCCACGCACAATGCCTCCCACCTCTCCCACACACAATGCCTCCAGCCTTACCCCACACAGTGAAAGAGGGGAGTACATGGGAAACAGGGGTGTAGAGAGGTGCACATGGGTGACAGGGGGGCATACAGGGGTGATAGAGGGGTGTAGAGGGGTGACAGAGGGGTGTACGTGGTAACCGTGGGGTGTAGAGGGGTGACAGAGGGGTTTAGAGTGGTGACAGAAGGGTGTAGAGGGGTGACAGAGGGGTGTGTGGGATGACAGAGGGGTGTCCAAGGGTTACAGAGAGGTTACAAGGGGTGACAGAGAGGTGTATAGGAGTGAAAGAAGGGTGGGGGTGCACGACCGGAAGCTGAGTAGGCCTCTGTCAGCGCCACCCCTGCTCCTTCCCTCTATCCCCATCATTCTGCTGAGGGACCAAAGAGAATCCAGAGCCCAGAGCTGCTTTACAGAAGAGGGAGGATACACGAGGATTAAAGCTGCAGCATCACCCTTCCTGGCACTGCACGCAGACTTCCCTCCCGCCCACGGCCTGCACGCCTGTGACTCACTGGTGCGCAGGCCTGGGCAGGAAAGTCAAAACATTTTAGCACCATATTTCCCACCAGAGTGTCCTGGCACCCTGGTTGGGAATCAATGCCTCAGCGTAATGTGTGCTGGACTCCCTGTGCAAGCAGGTGCAGCGGCCAGGGCCAATGCAGCCCTGCCCGCTGTGCCCCTTGCAACAGCGCACCTGAGGTGTTCGCCTCACTCACCTCATGGGAGCTACAGCCCTGATTACAGAACATGCAAGTGCAGAAAAATACAAACTTCAAAAAACACTAAAATCTGTGACAAAAGTGCTATCAAAAAAGAGCTAGTATTATATGTGACAAGGTCATCAAGGGTGGAATTAAAAGGGGGGCATTTTAAAGGGGTACTCCCGTGAAAAACTTTTTTTTTTAAATCAACTGGTGCCAAAAAGTTAAACAGATTTGTAAATTACTTCTTTTAAAAAATCTTAATCTTTCCAGTACTTTTTAGGGTCTGTATACTACAGAGGAAATTATTTTCTTTTCGGAACACAGAGCTCTCTGCTGACACCATGACCCCAGTGCTCTCTGCTGACATCTCTGTCCATTTTAGGAACTGTCCAGAGCAGCATATGTTTGCTATGGGTACATTCTCCTACTCTGGACAGTTCTTAAAATGGACAGAGATGTCAGCAGAGAGAACTGTGGTCATGATGTCAGCAAAGAGCTCTGTGTTCCAAAAAGAAAACCATTTCCTTTGTAGTATTCAGCAGCTAATAAGTACTGGAAGGATTAGTAATTTTCAAATCTGTTTAACTTTCTGGCACCAGTTGATTTTAAAAAAAAATTTCTACGGGAGTTCACCTTTAAGTTGTAGAAATTTCTGAAACAGTCCGTTCCATAAACCTGAGTGAGGTTGTTTAACAAGGGGAACTCTGAGATTAATGTTTTGCCACCAGTTGGTTTCAATTTTTTTTTCCAGATTTGTAATTTTCTTCTACATATCTTAACACTTCCTCTACTTGGAGCTAGAATTACCACAGCTTCTGGCACCAGACTTGCCCTCCAATGAGTCCTCAAAAAAGGATTTAGAAAAATTTAAATAAATTAAAATTAAATTGAATAAAAATTAAATAAAAACAATCTCTTTAATCTCTTCAATTGTGATGCCATATGGTCTCCCAACCCTGCTGCCACATCCAGACGTTCTGTGGCAGTGATTCTAATATCAACGCCTGTAATCTGCATGTGACTTGTAAATTTTTAAATAATATTTAATATAATTTAAATAAATAATTTCTATACAACCCACCAACTGTTGACTGGGGGTATCAGATGTCACTTTGAATGAAGTGGATGACCGAGTTAACCAATCAATGACGACAGATAGGTTGCTGGTTGAGACACGACCGCTAGCTGATAACGGGAGCTAAGGCCTCTTGCTGCGACTCCTGCTTGCACGCACCCCTAATCTGCTGTGACCTCTGCCTCCGCCTGATGAATTTAGGCCTCTGCCACTCCTCTGTGAACGTCCTGGCACTTCTCTGCGTGACATACTTGTACAACAGCTGAGTGCGTATATACAATATGCCCAGCATGGTTACACCTGAATTAGGCGTTAAAGTCAGGTGTGTAGGTATTTCTGGCCTTTAACAATAACTGGCCCCTATGAGTTTAACAGGAAAAAAAACCTAAAAGTACTGAATTCATATATATTACACTTAGGATAGCAAAATATGTCCCAGTACGGTTACAATTGAAATAGGCATTAAAAGCAGGTGTGTAGGTATTTATGGCCTTTAACAAACACTGGCCCCCATGAGTTTAAAAGGAAAAACATAAAATGCCCAAGTGCGTATATATTACACTTAAGATAGCAAAATACGCCCCAGTACAGTTACACATGAATTAGGCATTAAAAGCAGGTGTGTAGATATTTCTGACCTTTAACAATAACTGGCTCCTATGAGTTTAAACCCTTAAGGACGCAGCCCTTTTTCACCTTAACCCCTTAAGGACACATGACGTTCTCATACGTCTCCATTTCCGAGTCCTTAAGGACACATGACGTATGAGAACGTCATGTGTTTTACCGGCCCCCCGCAACCATCTGGAGCGGAGCCGGTCCCCGATGCCTGCTGAAATCGTTCAGCAGGCATCGGGGCATATCGCCCAGGGGGGTCATTATGACCCCCCATGTCGGCGATGGCCGCAGATCGCTGGACAATTCAGTCCAGCGATCTGCGGCGGATTCCGGGTCAATCGGGTCTCCAGTGACCCGGTGACCCGGAATTATTGGCTGATCGGGGCCGTCAGAGACGGCCCCGAACAGCCAGAGGCAGCAGGGGTGAGGTGGCACTGGTGCCACCTCACGATCGCCCTGATTTGTCGGCCGGATTACCGGCCGACCAATCAGGGCGCCTGCTGCGGGTGTCACTCCCGCAACCCGCTCCGCCCCTCTTCCGGAGGACGTGAGCGGGTGCGGGACGTGCACCCCGGGTGCTGGGGACCCCGATCCCCGGCGCCCCTGTTGGGATCGGGGCCCCAGGAGCAGCGGCGGCGGCGGCGGAGACGACGAGGGACTGACCTGGTGCAGCGAGGATCGTTGGAGGTGAGTGACAGCCTCCTGCTGTTGCTTAGCAACAGCTCCCAGCATGCAAAAAGGGCATGCTGGGAGCTGTAGTTATGCAACAGCAGGAGGCAGACCACCACAACTCCCAGCATGCCCTTATGGGCATGCTGGGACTTGTAGTTTTGCAACAGCTGGAGGCACATTCTTTCTATGGAAAAGTGCACCTTCAGCTGTTGTGTAACTACAACTCCCAGCTTGCACAATCAGCTAAAGTGCATGCTGGGAGTTGTAGTGGTGCATCTGGTGGTTGCATAACTACAACTCCCAGCATGCCCGTTGGCTGTCGGTGACTGCTGAGAGTTGTAGTTTTGCAACAGCTGAAGGCACACTGAGTTAAGTAGCAAACCAGTGTGTCTCCAGCTGTTGCATAACTACAATCCCCAGCATCCCCAGCCAAAGTAGTATGCCTCTAGCTGTTGCATAACTACAACACCCAGCATGCCCTTCCGCTGTCCGTACATGCTGGGGGTTGTAGCTTTTGCAACAGCTGAAGGCACACTGGTTGCAAAACACTGAGTTTGTTACCAAACTCGGTGTTTCACAACCTGTGTGTCTCCAGCTGTTGCAAAACTACAACTCCCAGCATCCACTGATAGACCGTACATGCTGGGAGTTGTAGTTTTGCAACAGCTGGATGTCCCCCCCCCCCCCCAATGTGAACGTACAGGGTACACTCACATGGGCGGAGGATTACAGTAAGTATCCGGCTGCAAGTTTGAGGTGCGGCAAACTTTCTGCCGCAGCTCAAACTGCCAGCGAGAAACGACTGTGAACCCCCCGCCCGTGCGACTGTACCCTAAAAACACTACACTACACTAACACAAAATAAAATAAAAAGTAAAAAACACTACATATACACATACCCCTACACAGCCCCCCTCCCCAATAAAAATGAAAAATGTCTGGTACGCCACTGTTTCCAAAACGGAGCCTCCAGCGGTTGCAAAACAACTACTCCCAGCATGCACTGATAGACCGTCCATGCTGGGAGTTGTAGTTTTGCAACAGCTGGATGTTCCCCCCCCCAATGTGAACGTACAGGGTACACTCACATGGGCGGAGGATTAAAGTAAGTATCCGGCTGCAAGTTTGAGCTGCGTCAAATTTTCTGCCGTAGCTCAAACTGCCAGCGAGAAACTACTGTGAATCCCCCGCCCGTGCGACTGTACCCTAAAAACACTACACTACACTAACACAAAATAAAATAAAAAGTAAAAAACACTACATATACACATACCCCTACACAGCCCCCCTCCCCTCCCCAATAAAAATGAAAAACGTCTGGTACGCCACTGTTTCCAAAACGGAGCCTCCAGCTGTTGCAAAACAACTACTCCCAGTATTGCCAGATAGCCGTTGACTGTCCAGGCATGCTGGGAGTTTTACAACAGCTGGAGGCACCCTGTTTGGGAATCGCTGGCGTAGAATTCCCCTATGTCCACCCCTATGCAATCCCTAATTTAGGCCTCAAATGCGTATGGCGCTCTCACTTTGGAGCGCTGTCGTATTTCAAGGCAACAGTTTAGGGCCACATATGGGGTATCGCCGTACTCGGGAGAAATTGGGCTTCAAATTTTGGGGGGTATTTTCTGCTATTACCCTTTTAAAAAATGTAAAATTTTTGGGAAAACAAGCATTTTAGGTAAAAAAAATATATATTTTTTTACATATGCAAAAGTCGTGAAACACCTGTAGGGTATTAAGGTTCAAATTACCCCTTGTTACGTTCCCCGAGGGGTCTAGTTTCCAAAATGGTATGCCATGTGTTTTTTTTTTGCTGTCCTGGCACCATAGGGGCTTCCTAAATGCGGCATGCCCCCAGAGCAAAATTCGCTTTCAAAAAGCCAAATGTGACTCCTTCTCTTCTGAGACCTGTAGTGCGCCAGCAGAGCACTTTTCACACCCATATGGGGTGTTTTCTGAATCAGGAGAAATTGGGCTTCAAATTTTGGGGGGTATTTTCTGCTATAACCCTTTTTAAAATTGTAAAAATTTTGGGAAGCCAAGCATTTTAGGTAAAAAAAATATATATTTTTTTACATATGCAAAAGTCGTGAAACACCTGTAGGGTATTAAGGTTCACATTACCCCTTGTTACGTTCCCCGAGGGGTCTAGTTTCCAAAATGGTATGCCATGTGGGCTTTTTTTGCTGTCCTGGCACCATGGGGGCTTCCTAAATGCGGCATGCCCCCAGAGCAAAATTTGCTTTCAAAAAGCCAAATGTTACTCCTTCTCTTCTGAGACCTGTAGTGCGCCAGCAGAGCACTTTTCACCCCCATATGGGGTGTTTTCTGAATCGGGAGAAATTGGGCTTCAAATTTTGGGGGGTATTTTCCGCTATTACCCTTTTTAAAAATGTAAACATTTTGGGAAAACAAGCATTTTAGGTAAAAAAAAATTATTTTTTCTTACATATGCAAAAGTCGCGAAACACCTGTAGGGCATTAAGGTTCACGTTACCCCTTGTTACGTTCCCCGAGGGGTCTAGTTTCCAAAATGGTATGCCATGTGTTTTTTTTTGCTGTTCTGGCACCATAGGGGCTTCCTAAATGCGGCATGCCCCCAGAGCAAAATTTGCTTTCAAAAAGCCAAATGTGACTCCTTCTCTTCTGAGACCTGTAGTGCACCAGCAGAGCACTTTTCACCCCCATGCGAGGTGTTTTCTGTATCGGGAGAAATTGGGCTTCAAATTTTGGGGGGTATTTTCTGCTATTACCCTTTTTAAAAATGTAAAATTTTGGGGAAACCAAGCATTTTAGGTAAAAAAAAAAAAATATTTTTTTTACATATGCAAAAGTCGTGAATCACCTGTAGGATATTAAGGTTCACTTTACCCCTTGTTACGTTCCCTGAGGGGTCTAGTTTCCAAAATGGTATGCCATGTGTTTTTTTTTGCTGTCCTGGCACCATAGGGGCTTCCTAAATGCGGCATGCCCCCCAAAAACCATTTGTCGCTCCTTCCCTTCTGAGCCCTCTACTGCGCCCGCTGAACAAATAACATAGACATATGAGGTATGTGCTTACTCGAGAGAAATTGGGTTTCAAATACAAGTAAAAATTTTCTCCTTTTTACCCCTTACAAAAATTCAAAAATTGGGTCTACAAGAACATGCGAGTGTAAAAAATGAAGATTTTGAATTTTCTCCTTCACTTTGCTGCTATTCCTGTGAAACACCTAAAGGGTTAATACACTTACTGAATGTTTTATTGAATACTTTAGGGGGTGTAGTTTTTATAATGGGGTCTTTCATGGGGTATTTCTAATATGAAGACCCTTCAAATCCACTTCAAAACTGAACTGGTCCCTGAAAAATAGTGAGTTTGAAAATTTTGTGAAAAATTTCAAAATTGCTACTGAACTTTGAAGCCCTCTGGTGTCTTCCAAAAGTAAAAACTCATAAATTTTATGATGCAAACATAAAGTAGACATATTGTATATGTGAACCCAAAAAAAATATATTTTGAATATCCATTTTCCTTACAAGCAGAGAGCTTCAAAGTTAGAAAAATGCAAAATTTTCATTTTTTTCATCAAATTTTGGGATTTTTCACCAAGAAAGGATGCAAGTTACCATAAAATTTTACCACTAAGTTAAAGTAGAATATGTCACGAAAAAACAATCTCGGAATCAGAATGATAACTAGAAGCATTCCAGAGTTATTAATGTTTAAAGTGACAGTGGTCAGAATTGCAAAAAACGCTCCGGTCCTTAAGGTATAAAATGGCCTGGTCCTTAAGGGGTTAAGGACTGAGCCCTTTTTCGCAATTATGACCGCCGTTACTTTACGAATTAATAACGCGAAAACGCTTTTACTGAATATTCTGATTCTGAGATTGTTTTTTCGTGACATATTCTACTTTATTTTGGTGGTAAATTTTCGGCATTAATTGCATCCTTTTTTGGTGAAAAATCCCCAAATTTCATGAAAATTTTGAAAATTTAGCATTTTTCGAACTTAGAAGCTCTCTAATTGTAAGGAAAATGAATATTCCAAATAAATTTTATTTTTCTTCACAAATACAATATGTCCACTTTATGTTGGCATCATAAAATGAACATACTTTTGCTTTTTGAAAAATTAGAGGGCTTCAAAGTAGAGCAGCAATTTTCAAAAATGTCATGAAAATTGCTAAATCTGAAGGGACAGATGTTACAGAACTACAACTCCCAGCATGCCTGGGCAGTCGAGGCATGCTGAGAGTTGTAGTTTGGCAACATCTGGAGGGCTATTGTTTGGGCACCACTGTAACAGTGGTCTCCAAACTGTGACCCTCCAGATGTTGCAAAACTACAACTCCCAGCATGCCCAGACAGCCTTTGGCTGTCTGGGCATGCTGGGAGTTGCAGTTTGGCCCCCCTAGTGGTTTCCACAGTAAAGATCGATTTACTTTCACTTTCAATTCCCCCCCCCCCCCCCCCCACTGTCGATTCCCTACCTGATCAGGATCCAGCAGGCTCCAGCGAAGATCCCAGGTCCCCAGGCATCTTCTCCTGCAGGTACCGGCCTCCATCTTCTTCCCAGAGCCCCTCGACATCCAGGGGCAGGCAGAACGGGGGTTGCCATGGCAACCCCCTGTCCTGCGCTGCCATTGGTCAGAACTCCGTTCTGAGTAATGGCAGGGGATAGGAGTAGATCGCAGCTTTGCGACCTCACTCCTATCCTTTAGGCTGATCGGGGCTGTTGCTGACAACTCCGGCTGTTGCTGTATCACCCGGAATTGGACAAAATCGCATGTCTGAATTGACATGCGATTTTCTCCGATCGCCGACATGGGGGGGTCTCAGGACCCCCCTGGGCAATGTGCCAGGGTGCCTGCTGAATGATTTCAGCAGGCATCCGGCTCCGGTCCCCAATCGGCTAGCGGTGGGGACCGGATTTCCCACGGGCGTATGGATACGCCCTCGGTCCTTAAGGACTCGGAATGCAGGGCGTATCATTACGCCCTGTGTCCTGAAGAGGTTAAGATTGTCGGGTTTTTACTAGTGGGAAAAGTTGTTTCAGACATGCAGGATTCCTCTCTATTTACTATTGGGAAAAGTCGGGAACATTTTCTGACCAGCTTTTTCTAGGTCGATATTTCCAGCCATTTACCCACAGGATTTTCTGTGAATTTCATAGTAAATCAGTCGGGTTGTGAAACCAAGCCCTTTTTGCGACAGACCACGCCCCCTTTTGCGACAGACCACGCCCCCTTTTCCGGTTTCACGGATTTTTCAGGCGCACACTGGCGCAGACATGTCTCAGATATGTCTCAGGCAAAATAACCAGACAAAAACTGGTCGGTTTCAGCTTAGTAAATGAGGCCCAAAGTGTACTCTCTCTCTCTCCAGTCCTTGTCAATCTGCCTGCCTGCAGTGATGTAGGCTTCAGGTGAATTGATTTGCCGCTGTAAAGATCTTTTTTCTCAGTAATACACACAGACAGACACTGTCTGCTTTCTCAGGAAAAAATCCCAGCAATGCCTGTCTGCAGCGATGGCTGCCAAATATATAGGGCTGTGACATCACAGGACTGGCTGGCTGCTGATAGGCTGCATGCTGCCTGTGATTCAGGGTGATCCCACCTACCTGCCTTCCTAGAGTTCGTTGCCCCATGTCCTCACACGTAAATGCCACAATTTTAGATCCCTTGGCCTAGACCATGCTAAATGGAGTTTAATGAATCATTCATTTCATCGAATCATGGTAATATTCAAATTAGTTACAAATCAAATTTTTTCAGGGAATTCGTAATGAATTTGTGTTCATCCGATTCGATTTTCATCTCTAGTCATGAACACTGACTTTAACTAAAGCATGTGAGGTCTGCAGTTCTTTTGTGACCTGTTGGATGAGTCCTGGGATAATTTTGGTGGGTTGGCCACTTCTAGGAAGGTTCACCATTGTTCCATTTGTAGATAATGGCTCTCACCATGGCTGGAGTCTCAAAGCTTTAGAAAGCTTTAAAAAATATCAACACTTCCATTAATTATCAGCTACATAAACTACAGACATACTACAAAGAAATTTGTGAAGTTCTTTCCAGTCTGACAACAGTGCTCTCTGCTGACACCTCTGTCTGTGTCAGGAACTGTCCAGAGCAGGGGATTTGCTTCTAATCTGGACAGAGGTGTCGGTAGAAAATACTGTGTCGGCAGAGAGCACTGTTGTCAGACTGGAAAGAACTTTACAAATTTCTCTGTAATATAGAGCAGCTGATAAGTACTGGAAAGCTTCAGATTTTTTTATAGGAGAAATTTACAAATCTGTTTAACTTTCTGGCAACAGTTGATTTGAAAACATTTGTTTTCCCACTTGTTTCCACCGGAGTTCCCCTTTAAGAACTGAATTACTTGGAAATTCTTTGTGTAATATTAAAATTTGTCTGATGATCTGAAACATTTAAGTGTGAGAAATCAGGAAGGGGCTAACATTTGCTTTTTTTACAGCACTGTATATTGTTTTTTTTTTGTTACGTTAAAGCAATCATTCTTATCTCAACATTTAGGATTTAATCAAGTATAATAAAGTCCTAGGAGAAAACATCATGCCTTGTGTGAGGAAGCTGACGCTTGGGCATCATTGGACAATGATCCCACGCGTACCTCTAAGTCCACCAATGGAAATGACTCTGGATTGGCCGTCTTAGTCAGCTAAAAGGGGTACTCTGGTGCTTAGACATCTTATCGCCTATCCAAAGCTAGTGCAGAGCCCAGCAAGGGGCAGTAGCAGTGGGTGGGCACATCAGGACCTAATTTTAACCAATCACCTAGGTAAAAATGACCACAGCATGGTAAGGTTTCATTTACCAATGTTTAACCCCTTAAGGACACTGCTCTTTTTGGCCTTAAGGACACAGTCAATTTTATTTTTGAATTTTTGTTTTTTCCTCCTAACCTTTTAAGAGCCATTACTCTTTTATATTTCCATCCACAGACCCATATGAGGGCTTGTTTTTTGAGCAACCAATTGTACTTTCATTGCTACATCACTAATTTTACCATAAAATATATGGCAAAATCTAAAAAAATATTATTTGTGTTAGAAAATTAAAATGAAACCCATAATTTAGCAAATTTTGGAGGAATTTGTTTTCACACTGTTTACACTTTATGGTAAAAATGACATGGTTTACCGTATTTATTGGCGTATAACAAGCACTGGTGTCTAACACGCACCCTCATTTTAACAGGGAAATTTGAGTAAAAAATAAATAAATGTAAAATAAATTACTTTGAAGCTCTGAACTTAATGTCACATCCTTCCCCCATTTGCCACATAATTTCACTGCTCCTCAGTCTGCCCCCACCTCCCTTGTGCCACATCATTCCTTCCCCTTTATCAACCCCTGTGCTACAACACGCCCCCCACCCCCCTGTGGCTCATCATTTACCCCATGCCTCATTTGCCCCTATGATTTGTGATCCCCCTGTGCCTCATTTGCCTGTGATTTGTTATCCCCCTGTGCCTCATTTGCCTGTAATTTGTGATCCCCCTGTGCCTCATTTCCCCTTAGTGATCCCCCTGTGCCTCATTTCCCTTTAGTTATCCCCATGTGCCTCTGTGATCCCCCTCCTGTGCCTCATCATTCCCCTCTCCCCCAGATTATCTGTGTCTTATGATTGTCTTCCCTCCTTCACCCTGATTTTTCTCCCCTTCTTTATTAAAATGTTATTTGACCTCGACTGGCCGCGCTCCGGCAGGCTCAGGTTCAGACTATGGGGCTTCCGGGGCTGCACAGCCAGTAAAGGATTGAAAGTATGCTGAGTGACGATCCCTGCCTGCTCCTCTTCTGCGCTGCATCAGGGACGTCACTTTCACCCGCTGCAGCTGCAGGGAATGACGAGTGATGTCCCTGGTGCCACACAGAAGAGTCGGCAGGGATCGTCATTCGGCACACTTTCAATGCTTTACTGGCCATGCAGCCCCGAAAGACTCGCAGCGTTAAGCTGAGCCTGCCAGAGCGTGGCCAGGTGAGGTTAAATTTACAAACAAGCAGGGGAGAAAAGCTGGGGAAAAGGTGGAGGACAATGATAGGTGTAATCCGCGCTGCAGCAGCCGCCGCTGGTCACTGTTTTAAAGTGGCCGCGACCGAGCTGCTGATCTTTTAACAAACAGCCAGGGCTGTGGCCACTTTCAATCAGTGATCGGCAGATTTATTGGCGTATAACACGCAGGGTTTTTGCCTATAATTGTAGTTTTAAAAGTACGTGTTATACGCCAATAAATACGGTATTTATTTTGTAGGTTACTGTGATTAAAATGATACCCATATTTATATACTTTTCTATTCTTGTACAGCTTTCTATTCTTGTACTCAAACTTTCTTTTAAAAAAATTAAGTATGTTTAAAATTGCCCTATTTTGTCCACCTATAACTTTCTCATTTTGCCGTATATGAGGCTGTATTAATTTGGCCCATGATCTTTAGGTTTTTTTGTACCACTTTTGCATAATGCAGCAATTTTTGACTTTTTTTTATTTTTTGGGGGGTAAAACAGGTAAAAAAGGGGCAACTTAAATTGTTATTAGGGGAGGGGGCTTATTCACATTTTTTTTAAACTTTTTTTTTGTTAACATTTAGTTATTTGTCCGCCATTATCAGTGGGTCCCTGGCTGCTGATGCTGGACCTGCCATGCATGAAGAGATGCAGAGAAGTGGAGAAAAAGGACCAACGATTTCCAGGCCCTGCAAGCTATAAACACCGGAGGCACGAGTTATGGATGAAAGATCCTTGCAGGGATCATATTTATTAAAAAATAACAAAAGTACAGATTACGCGTTTCGAGGGTAACCCCCTATTCCTCAAATCAACATCATGCATGAAGAGAGTGCAGGACATAAATATACGTCCTGGTGCGCGAAGTACCAGTGCATCATGACGTACTTTTATGTCCAATGTCCTTAAGGGATTAAAAGGATTTTTTGGGCAAAGTTGCTTCAAAAACTGTGTAAATCAAGCTAAACAATGAAATCCCTTTTCT
This sequence comes from Hyla sarda, assembly GCF_029499605.1. Lineage (NCBI taxonomy): Eukaryota > Metazoa > Chordata > Amphibia > Anura > Hylidae > Hyla > Hyla sarda. The sequence goes on along the minus strand of NC_079189.1, from coordinate 233,026,575 downwards.
AAGATTTTGCACACTTTTTGGCCACATTTTGCGTGGGCTAAAAGGATCCACATTAACATTTTAAAGGGGTTATCTAGCAATTTTTTCCAAAAACAGCACCATACCTTTCCTCAGGTTGTATGTGATATTCGAAATTGGCTCCATTCATTTTAATAGAACTGAGTTTCAATACCACACTGCAATTTTGAGAAAAGATGTGGTGCTTGTGTTTGTCTGTTTTTCCCAGACAACTCCTTTAATTTTTTCCTTCTCTCCATCTAAGAGCCATAACTATTTTAATTTTTTCATCCAAAGTCCGATATTTGGCTAAGTTTCCACTTGGTTTTTTTCTGGCAGTTTTTGGAATACTGCTACTGCAGTTTTTGAGCAAAAGCCAGAAATGTAGTCAAAAGGAATAGGACATATCAAAGAAGAACTTATACTTCTCCTTCATTATGGATCCACTTCTGACTTTGGCTCAAAAACTGCAGTGATAGTTTTCCAAAAACTGCCAGAAAAAAGCCAAGTGGAAATTTAGCCTTAGGGCTTATTTTTTGTGGGACTGAGTACTTTTCAATGATCTTTAATTTTGCCATAAAATGTATGGTAAAGCAGAATTTAAAATGTTGCAGTATATTTGCATTAAAACAGGCATGTGATCTTTGTTCTGTGTTTCAATACATTTGAAACAATACCCATTTTTTTTAATATATTTTTTTATTATTGTACCACTTTTAAAAGCAGTCAAAATAAGTATGTTCTATTCTGACCCCTATAACACTTTTATTTTTCCATATAGAGGGCTGTATGAGAGGCCATTTTCCGCACCATGATCTGTAATTTTTATCCGTACAAGTTTTGTTTTGATGGAACTTTTTGATAGCTTTTTATTTATTTTTTTCTGATGTGACCAATAATTAGCAAATATGATGTTAGGTATTTTTTTTTTTTATGTGTTTGCCAATCACCCTGCGGTATAATAAAGATTAGATTGTAATAAATCCAATAGCAAATATGTAGTGTTTAATTTTTTTTTCAATTTTTTTGACAGGAAAATGGGGGTGATTTATTTACAGCATATGTCCTTAAGGGATTAATACAGTTTGGTGGGGTTTTTGATTAGTTTTTTTTTTTTTTAAGAATAAAAAGATTCCAGACCAGTCAAGAGACTACTTTTGGTATATATCAAGACAAATCATTTACCCATGACTTACACATGATTTGTTTCAGAAATTTGTCCCAATTATTTGAAAGCAGTTTGTCAAAATCTATTCATGTAAGTCAGTAACAACTTCATTCAGATGTACAGAATACATTTTCAGTTATTTCAGAATGTTAACTGCATATTGACGATAAAGGCATCTTGCATGCAAAGTATTTGTATGTACTTTATATTCAGTAATATGCAGCCATGTTACTTAGCTGTTCACTTCCATGTTAATACATTTTTACGTTTTGATTTGTTCACTTGGCGTGGTATTGTAGTTATAATTTTTCAACTAATGCACAATATATAATATTTGTAATATGGACAATTTTATACCATAGGGTTGAACACCTCAAAAGGAGTACACCGGTGGAAAACTATATATATATATATATATATATATATATATATATATATATATATATATATATTTAGTTATTTATTTTTTTCAAATCAAATGGTGCCAGAAAATTAAACAGATTGGTAGATTACTTCTTTAAAAAAATCTTAATCCTTCTAGTACTTATCAGCTGCGAATGCTCCAGAGGAAGTTGTGAAGTTCTTTTCAGTCTGACCACAGTGCTCTCTGATGACACCTCTGTCCATGTCAGGAACTGTCCAGGATAGGTATGGCATGGGGATTTTCTCCTACTCTGGACAGTTCCTGGCATGGATAGAGGTGTCAGCAGAGAGCACTGTGGTCAGACTGAAAAGAACAACTCAATTTTTTGTGTAGTATACAGCAGATGATAAGTACTGGAAGAATTAAGATTTTTTAATAGAAGTAATTTACAAATATGAGACTGAAATAAAGATCAAGCACACCTCAAAAATACCACCCTGCTGGGTACACAGTGAATGATTGTTGGAGACAGAAGATTTTGAAAAAAATGTAGGAATTTATTAAAACAACAATTAAAATAAAATAGATTAAAAAGACCTATTAATAAAAATAACAGAGCAATATATCAATAATAACTTATACTGTCATTGGGCCCTAATGACAGAATTAAAGTAATATTAGTGGAGCAACTACCGATTCTAAAGATATCTGCAGATTTTATGGCAACAAATGTCAATGGCCCGGAATGGACTGTTAGGAATGGTTTTCCGTTCACAAATTCACACGTCGGAATTTGTGAAGCAGAATTTGTGAACGGACAATCCACTTGGAAATTTCCGCCTGAAGAAAGGCGTTGCTCTTTCTTCAGGCGGAAATCCACACGGAACACATTGCAATCTATTGGAGACTGCAGTGTCCGGCACTGGCCGCACTCGGAATTTCTGGGCGGAAATTTTCTACCTGGAGATTCCGTAGTCTGAACCTAGCCTTAGTCCGGCACTTATGGTGGTAAAAGCAAAGTCACTTTTTAAACTAGTGTAGATTGTGCTGTTCACAGTCTATAAACAGATAGATGGTTTGATCTCACCGTAGCAGCTGGTCTCGTACTGCGACGGGCCGATGGGTGTAAGTCCTGCAATAGCTGCATTGTTCCCAGCGTGCAAGCCTATTCGGGCGAAGGGCTCCGGCAGGAGGCTCTTCTGTGAGCGGTCCGCGATGTCGGCAAACACCGTGCAGTATTATTTGCAGCTGGGTTATGGTAGTGAAAGCAGCAGGTTTGTAGTGCGCTCGGTAAGAAGGACTGATTAGCAGGTCTAGCAGGAGCTAATTACAACAGTTTGTTATGCAATGTGTGCACAGACAGAAGCTTTTCCATCAACTTTAGGCTAGGACTCCACTTGTTTTTTTTTTTTCTGGCAGTTTTTGGATATCTGCCACTGCAGTTTTTGAGCCAAAGCCAGAAGTGCATTCAAAAGGAATAAGACATATAAAGGAAGGACTTACACTTCTCCTCCCTTACGGATCCACTTCTGACTTTGGCTCAAAAACTGCAATGGCAGTTTTCCAACAAATGCCAGAAAAAACAAAAAACAAGTGGAAACCTAGCATTAATGAAACAAATTATTAGATTAAAAAACTGCCACTTTTTATAACTAATAAACTGCAGTGTTGTTGTTTTTTTGTTTTGTTTTTTGTTTGTTTTTTAATTTACATTGTGTGAACCATATAATATTTGGAGCACAGGAAACAAAGTAACTCCTTTTGGAATGCATACTTAACTACATGCAGATAAAACAATTTGTATATTTCAACTTTATCTTAATTTTTTTACCACATCATTTTGTTTTACTGTGGATTACCTCTGTGCATAAGGTCCTAACAGAGCAACAAGCCACCAATAAATGTAGTCTTTTTGTGAAGTTTTGTCAAAGTCCGGTGTGAGTACAACATGTGTAAGTCTTTGCTTTACATACAGTATTTCTTTTTTAAGGCTGGTGTCACACTTGAAAAACACTGCATTTCTTGTGGCTGTTAAGATTTTATTATTATGAGACATGTTAATGATCCTATGAGTCTTATCATATCTGTGTCTCTGATTTGCTTCACTGATATTTTGTTTTAGATGTGTAAATGGTAATTCTTGAGAATTGTCATGAATTTTCATTTTTCTTTTCCTGTATGTTATATGTATATGTTATTTGAATTTTTTTTTAAAACCTAAAAAACAAGCAGTAATATATATAAAAAATGTAAGCAAAAGCAAAAAGTGTATTCAAAATGAAAGGAAAATATAAAGAAAGGCCAAAATACTGTGTAGGACATAGCCTCATGGTGGTTTCACACTTGGTGGGTTTTTTTTTTTCTGAAAAAGTGCCAGAAAAAAAAACGTAGTATGGAAAAATTAACTGATACACCTAAAATGCTGGTTTATTTTAGCCATTTTCTTTTTCTTTTTTTTTTTTATGGTCAGCTATTTTTCTATATGTTGCATTTTTTTTCATCCAGTTTGTAGTTTTTATTTTTTCTCATAGATTTGTAGTGAATGTTTTTTTCCTGGTACAAAAAAGTATTTGTAAATGTATGTAGTTTTGTTGGAGCATCTTTTGAGGATTCTTTTTCACATTCTGAATAAGAAATCCTTGAATTACACAATCACTGTCTCACAGGCCTTGTAACAAGAGAAATGCTACAAAAAAACAAAAAACAAAACAAAACATGCAAATAAAAACAAATGATAGATTGGAAAACACACAAAATGCACATAGCACAAAAGGGCATTTTTTTAAGCTTTAAAAAATATATAACTAAGTAAATAAAATAAAAATTTATAGCAACTGTTTTTAAATAATTTCTGTGCTGTATAAGAAACAACTGTTATCAATAATAACAACAAAAACATGCATATGATAATGATAATAGTAAGACATTTAACTTCTATTCTACTAAAAATGAAAGAATACATAGAAGATGCTTTTTAAATAATATGGTATTGATCTAGTTCTGTTTTAAAAAATATATGTACATAAGAAAATAAAACCTTATCTACACTTGAAGTAGTGAAAATGTTGGTTTTAGTAAGTTCTAAAAATGACAAAATAATTGGTAGATACTGTGCTGCTCACTCTTTAAATATACATTGTTCATATATATATATATATATATATATATATATATATTTTTTTTTTTTTTTTCATTTAAATATTTGTCATTCAGATATGCAGACAATGGATTTCAATGAAATCAACTTTATTTAAACTTATGAAAAATAACACAATATAAAAATAAAATAAAAAAAAAGATCTAAAAAAAATACCAAGATATTCTTGTGAATACTGTGTACAGCAGGTAATACTGAATGGTACAATTTTATACAATAAC